>NC_069122.1:48661477-48961834 GCF_026914265.1 Mya arenaria
ATTGAACTGTCAGCGGAAATACCCTACAATATAATCCCCACATGGCCTTACATATCAATTTATAGTTTCGGACACAATATGAAACACATTTTCTGTACAATAGCTTGTGTCAGAGAGAACAGTCTGCAACGATTTCCATGCGCTTTGTGGAATAGATTATTTCATAATCAAAGGTTTCCTTGCGATATAAAGCCAGCATGTGGTCGTTCAGTGTCTTAAGATGTCCGACCCACAAATATGTGATTGTAAAAGCCCGGCTACTCTAAATGATGAGGGTTTGTCCTTCAGAGTTAATTGTCTTTAAAGATCGATTTCAGCTAAAATCTAGAGCAAATATACATACTGTAATGATTTTAGTATTGTGTAATAGCGATATTTACCATTGGTATGGTACAAAACGTTAAAGGGTTATAAGACATCAAAATTTAATGTTAAGGTTAATGAAGCTATCAGAGAACAAGCTTATTTATGGGTTAAACTCAATACGAAAATGTTGTTTACATTGCAGAAATGAGAAACAACACACAAAAAACTGAAGCATATTGAAACAAGTTTGATGAAGAATTGTATGAAAAATTATGATGTAAGAAAGATTCATTGTGTTACGTGTATATTTCAAGAAAAACTGATTAGGAAGCTGAACACGTATACACTTTGTTTCCTTCCATCAAGTTGCTTTGAACAAAACTTGTGAAACAGAATAAAATGCTTAAAACTTATAAATGCATCTATGACAATGTTAAAATGCATATTAATCATTAGAGTTCTGTCGTCAACCAGACTCACAAGAAGAGCATAGTGGTTTGTATGACTTTCAGACATAACTCAGCAGAAATCTGAAAATGTATGCAATGACTGGCTTCTCTCATCCTCCGAGGACAAAGAAACATGTATTTTTTGAATTAAAATGCTTAGAATAGTAAGCAAACTAAACAATATAAAAAATACTTACTGTAGTAAAAGCGGAAACAAGTTCTGTGTTATTTTTGATAGTCAATTGAAAAGTACCTTTGGTAAGGATCGAGACCACAACATTTTGGATGAGAGGCGAACATCTGTATCAGTAAACAATGCTCATATTATTATATTAAAGCCTTTGACAAGCAAATTCGAAAATAAGATATTTTTTAATTATTCTTCATTGTTTTCTAGTTGACACTTGGTCCGCTGATTCTCATATTTCTTGTTCTGTAATAAAAGTGACAAAATAAACCAGTTTAAGCTTCCTGAAGACTCGTGTACCAGTGAATATTTATATGAAAAAAAAACTGAAACCGAAACTGTAACATAAACCACGTTTACTGGCAAGGGCTAAACGCCAAAGATATAGAACAAACACAAACACAATAAAAACTAGTTTCACTGACCGTTTGAAGGCGGTGAACATGTGTGTTGCCAATGTGTGATGGTTGTCTGTGTGTTCATGTTCATGTACGCTCATGTCCCTACTTAAACGTTCGTTCTCGCTCTTATCCTAGGCCTCTGAACATGGTTTATTTTGTAAAGATTGTCTTAATGGCTTGGATATGTAGTTTTGATTGTTTTTTCTGCTAAAGACAAATTTGCGCGTGGTTATCACTTAAGAACAACATATTTTTTTGCGATTAATTCACGTTTTAATTGAGATATGCAACACTAGATCTATTCAAACAGGTATATGTATATATACTGTGCATCAAAACTCAAGCATACTTGAAACTTGAGGAGTCTTGAGCTTTTATCAGATCGCTATATCCAACCATGATTGAGAATAACTGAATAATAAGCATTAACGAAGGTTTGCGTATGCACTATCTAGTGAGTGGTTTAACTATAAAAAGTAAAAAATATATATTCTCGTAAGTGTTATGCACAGGGGTAATTATGAATGGAATTAAAACTTGTTTCAGACCAGCTTGAAGAGCTACGGAAGACAACCCTTGCGAATAGTATGTGTGAAAACGTCCGTATGCCACCCAATGTGTTCGTGGCACCAGGTAGGTGAGACACTTGTTTTCTTGGGATCCATCGAGTGAACTGGACGTCAAGGCTATTGTTAGGATACGTTACCAACATTTCACATACTGTCATTCCCAATGCACTACGCACGACCTGTTGTGACTTTATAGTTGTTGTTTGTTTTAAATTGTAACTCATGAGTCATCATTCCCACTTCACGACTCCATACTATACGAGAAAAGACTTCCCTTACATATTCATGATTTAAACTTCTTGACTTTTTTCTTCCTGTACTTTTCGCTCACTCTACAAAATACCGTGAGGTTAAAGCTGCACTCTCTCAGACTGACAATTTTGACAACTTCAATTATTTTTTTGTCTTGGAACGAGCCAGTTTTTGCGTAAATGCCTAAGCACAAGTGACAAAAGATAAGGTCGAAGAACGCCTTAAGAATATTCAAATTGTCGGCATTTTTTCCGACATTTGAGATCTGTTGAGGGTTATTTTATACCACTGAATTGATGACTTCGATGCCAATATTAGGTCATTCCGAGACAAAAGTAATAACAAATGTCAAAACTGTCAATCTGTGCAGAGAGTGCAGCTATGAGATCCTGAAGTAGAAAGTTTTAGACATGAATTTGTGAAAGATAAGAGCTTGTAGACGTTTGAAATAATTAATTTTAAAAGAAACATCTTGAAATGTAAATAATGAAACATGACATAATATTATGGGATATGAAATAACCAATGGTCGTTCGATTCGAATAATCTCTAACAAAAAAGATCGAAAGCTTTTTCACATTAGCTTAGTAGTGCCGATTTCTTAGAACCTTGTTAAAATTAACGACCTGGCAAGCATCATCGTTGTAAACTTTCAAAATTTGAGCCTATTATGAAATAGATCAAAAGTTTTGTTATTAATCACATTGTAAAATTTGACAAAGTTCTAAACAATTGTGTCATAAAACATCCGCTAAATACCCCATCTCAAAATAAGAATTTGATATATGCCTGAAACTTTGTTTTATATTAAACACGTAATTGCTGTTCGGTAAGGAAATCATTTAAAATTCAGAAAAAGCATTTTATAACTTTATAACAAATATATCTACCGTTTATAGTGGCACTCTTATTTTCAATCGATGCAAACACATGTATAACAATCATAAATTTTGAGTGATCTGAATAAAGGGAACCATTTGTGCCAAACTTTTCTCTACAGTGTAAAAGATAAACAATTCACAAGATCAGACAGAAAAGCATAAACGGCACATTCTTGATGTTGTTTTCATGTTAGGATATAATACTACTTTGTTTGGCAATAAGAGTTTTTCTGTCATGTTTTCTTTAAATAACTTTTTACACTTGGGCTCTAATTGGAATGTCGGACGATGTTTTTTCTTAGAAAAGCATTTTCGTCACATTTCAATCAATCTCGACCAAATCTCGTGTGTTGAATATACTTTACAGCGATTATTTTTTTACCTTCATTGTCAAGTTTTAGGTTGATTGCAAAAACGATTTCCATAACATGCTTGTTCTTAAAACGTAATAGGGCAAAACGCATCTCTTTGGTATTATGAAAGAAATGGAGTATATTATCGCTTTTGACTTCAATATCATCACTAAAAACCTAGTACTTGCCTCAGTGTTGAAGACAAGTTTATTATTGTGCGGTGACGCCGCAATAAATAACTTTCAATTATGGGTTGCTTCATTAAGACTCGATTAAGAGATTACATGTCCACAGATACATTGGCATTTTGGAACCAAGAGCAAGTGCCTCCACTATTCTAAAATATTACCATTAGGAAATAATTGGAACCCCGTAAACATTCGTTGTCTGATATGTATTGTGGAGGACACTTAATTGTGGCTTTTAATAACGGAAATGTCACGATAATTTAATAGGACTTCCTAAATATCAAGTTGACCTTTTGGGTTCATATCATTATTAAACATACCACACAATAATGTTTCCACAGTGGGTAATCATTTTACAGTGTGCACTGTGCGCCATGGCAATTACTATTCCCGTTAGAAAAATAGCAATTGTCTTCATCCAACCAAAGTGGTTTGCCAAAAGCAGAGGACCATTATCCTCTCCGGCTTGCGATATGAGAGACTCCTATATGATTATTGAATACCGTGCCTATCGAACGATATAAAACAAGGTTTAAAATACTTAAGTTTAAAAGGCATTTGCGTTCAAGCACCAAAGGGCTAATATATCAGCAAATTGTTCATTTTCGATCAAAATGGTAATTTCATTCACTGGAAAGAAGCCATCATCAACAAATAATTCCTGTTTTAATTCATAACTAACTGCAAAATTGTATTTTTGCTTCAGTCCATTAAAAAATTAAGCCAATTTCAATTTTAAGCAACGACACAATACAAAGAAATATCTGAAATGCCACACTCAGGAGTCATGGCTCTGTTAAACAGAACAGATATAACAAATATACTGAGATAAACGTTTTACAAATAACCTGGTAGCCTACCTCGTGGCCCAAAAATGAGTTTCATAGTATAAAAACAAATTGAAAGCCTAACAAATAAATGTAATGCATTAAAACTGGCCAAGTCCAGCAGACATCTATTGTTATATTTGAAGGCCAAGCAGATTCTCAACGAGCCGTACGACGCCACAAATCAACATTCAAAGCCTATTTAAATATTAAAATACCGTTGTGATAAAACATAATAGATGCATTATAGACTAAACGATTATCTCTGCGAATACGATGAGGGTTGGATTGTGTAAACATATCTACGAAACATCGTCTCCACACTGGTCCAAAAATGACTCGATATGTTTTTGTGGTAGACAGCATCAGACCTATGTGTGTAAGAACACACTATATAAGTATCACTGTTTTGTTGTATATTCGTAGAGATTTAATAGTATACTTCTGCATCGAATCATCCATTCATAAAATGGTTCTTATACATATTCTACTACGGCTTAAATACAGTAATGTATAGCACAGCCCGCGCTTTACGATAAAACCTGATCGAATATTATTGATTGGTTTATTGAAATATATTCCACCATAACATGATTTAGAGCTTAATACACAGCGTAGCAGGGCCGTTCAATGATAATTGGCCCGAGTGACTCATAATGGCCCGAGTCGAAGTCGAGGAACATTATGAGAACGAAGGCCAATTATCACACAACGACCTGGCTACGACGTGTATTAAACTCTAATACATCTGGGATTTTTTTTCTTATTTCGAAAGTATAAAGTTTACCTGCAATCCTGCTGTGCATACTTATTTCGTTCTTGCTTGACTATGATGACTAAACTCACTTACAAATCTCAAACCAAATTTAGTTTTTGAGAGTAAGCCAAAAAGGCAAACAACATTTTATTGTCATTACACGTTCCCATCAATTTTAATTGTTAACCTCTAAAATTCCACAACACGATTTTCCGAATGTGTTTGTGTAAATTTCAATTTAATTACCATGATCAAGTAGCGAGTAAAACGACTCTTTATACTTAAATAAACTAATACCTCATACTATTGGTGTCAACATGCATATCAAGTGGGTTTTTCCTCAAGTAAGTTCAAACTTTCCGCTGCCTTTGTTTTGTGTTTAGAACTTCAACGCGGAATAAACAAAACACCTCCCTTATAGTCCACACTGGTCATAAAACACTAGCATAGTTTCCTAACTGTTCTCGCGTTTGTCCCTTTAGGATTTTTATAATTATTCTATTCAAGCAGATAAATTAATTGTAATTTATTAGACATAAATTCACATTCGACAAATTCAATTTTTGATACAGAAATTGAATTCACGTGCAAACTTTCTACGGGCCGCAAAATGATGGTTGATAGTCGGCCCGGGCCTAAAAACTGATTATCGCTGAGTCATGCAGATAATCGCGATAACCCTGCACAAAATTTGTTACTATATATAGTAAAATATGTATTAATTACTATCACTATTGACTTTTTGAAAGCTGCATTGTGACCCACTATATTTTTACAAAACAACAAGATTACCAAAGCAGACAGGAATATGAGGACATTAATTAAGGGCGCAGTCCAACTTTAACTTCTTGGAGGAATGTATGTAAAAGCGTTTTTGTGCTCGACGCAGAAATTTGATATCAAATTAATCCACTTTTTTATTTATAAAAACATATTTATATTTAACATTCTGTAATAAGGATTCAAATTTTATATGCTAATTCACAAACAATTAAATTAAAACTCTAAAAGATAAGGTGTACCTTGCAGTTTCTAAATTGTGGAAATCTGATTCCTTCAAATCGAAGTAAAATTTTCGCCCCCAAAATATATATTATATTCGTGTACATACGGATCTATCTGTGAGTGTTTATAGATTTACAATTTTCACATTGGAAATTTGAGCAACTGCTTATATTTTGTACAGCATTCAAAAAAAGTCCCGTTATGTTCATGCGTTGATAATAAATAACATTCGGAAGATATCCCGTCATACACACGCGTTGATGATGAACACCATTCGGAAAGTGTCCCGTTATACATACACGTTGATAATGAACACCATGTGGAAGATATCCCGATATAAACATACGTTGTTGATTAACACCATTTGATTTCCCGATATACACATATGTCGATGACGTACAAAATCCCGTTGCACACATAAGTTAATAATGTACAACAGATGGAAATCCTATTGTACACAGACGTTGTTGATGTAACATACTCGAGAAGTAGTACACTTGTGCACATTCGTAGGTGATGTAACATACACGAGAAGTAGTACGCTTGTGCACATTCGTAGGTGATGTAACATACTCGAGAAGTAGTACGCTTGTGCACATTCGTTGATGATGTATCATACTCTAGCACTTGGTCCACTTGAACATATTGTTTTTGATTTTATAACATATTCGAGAAATAGACCACACGTACACAGACGTTGTTGATGTACATCTCTCGTGAAGTTATTAAATCTCACTCACATGTGTTATGTCCCGGAAGCGTGGTAAAAGACTAACATATATTATGTCCGTGTAACGTGTTAAAGAGTCTCACGCTCAAATGTCTTGTGGTGTGTATTTTATGTCTTTGGAACTTGTTAGAGGGACTAACTCACGGATGGTATGTCTGTGTAACGAGGTAATAGGACTCGTATTGTCCATGTAACATGTTAAACAGAGGCATACTTACAATAGTATTGTCCCTGTAATGTGTTTGAGAGATCCACTCACAAATATTATGTCTCTGTATCGTGGTTAAGGGACTCAGTTACAGATATATTGGATCTGTTACGTGTTGAAGCGATCTGCTAACATATGTTGTGTCCCTGTAAGGTGTTTAATCGACTCACAGATTTTTTTTTCCTGTAACCTATTAAAGAGATCCACTCATATATGTTTTGTCCCTGTCGCGTGTTTCAGGGACTGAATTACAGAAGTTTTGTTCCTGTAACCTGTTAAAGAGATCCACTCACATTTGTTGTGTCCCTGTAACATGTTTTAGGGACTCACTTACCGATGTTTTGTCAATTTCATATAACTAACGCTGTTCGGCAATTACAGTGATTTCCGGCACCTTTTGACATAAATATTTACAAAAGAGCTCTAATTTAAATTTCTAATGATGTTTTCTTATTGCAAAAAGCACTTTCTGCACATTTCAATCATTTTTTTTATCTCTACCAAATTTAACGTAATCACGTCTCCTTAACATACCTTACAGCGATTAAACTTTTATTTTCATTGTCAATTTTCATTTTGTTCAAATCAAAACATTCGCATAACATCCTTGTATTTAAACATAATGGACCGACCGTGCTATTTGGGTGATTTGAAATAAAAATCAGATCATTATCGCCGTTGACCTCGATAGCATGCTGCAAAGCTTATTACTAGAATATTTGTTGACGACAAGTTTCTTTCTGTACGGCAACTCCACATTAAATGAATTGGAATAACGTGTCAATGAGACACGAATTGGAGGTTAGATGTCTGCAGGTACATTCATATTTCGGAACAAAGTAAAGAACCTCAACTATTCTAAACTATTTCTATTTGGAAATTATAACCACAAGAAACCCCGTAAACATGCGTAGTCTGGTTTGTATTATATATTGGGGGCACTTAATTTTGGCTACCATTAACAGAAATGTAACAATAATTCAATAGGAGTTCCTAAAATTAAGATGATTTTTTGTTTTTATATAATGATTATAAGTACCAAACAATTGTATGTCCTTAGTGGGTATCAATTGCACTGTGTGTCATAGCAATTACTCTTCCTGTTGAAGCATGATAGTAATTATTTTGATCGGACAAATGAGAATTGGCAAAACGTTAGGATCATTCTACTCTCCGGCTTTCGAAACTGAGTGACTCCTAATCTTATTTATTGTATTGTGCTTATCAAACGTTCCGAAAGAAGATTTTAAAAGACTTAAGTTCAAAAGGCATTTGCATGATCATTTACAGATGTTTGCATTTTGGTTATTATTCGATCAAAACTGTTATATGGTTCATTGTTATTTTACAAATAAATTTACAATTCTATTACTGGAAACGAGCAATCATCAACACGTTTAAATTGATTCGCAAGTAACTGCAATATTTTCAAATTTAAAGCAACGACACAATACAAAGAAAGATCTGAAATGCCACATTCAGTGGCCAAACACGCCAACCATAGTCCTGTTAAGCGGAACAGATATAATTTCTACTGAAGTACACGTTTGTACAAACAACCTGGTAGCCTGACGCGTGGCCAAAGAATGGGTTTAATTGTAAAAAAACAAATTGAAAACAAAGAAAAAATCGAAATACAATGGAACTGGTCTAGCAGAGCAGATATCTATGGCAATGTTTAAAGGCTTAGCAGATACTCAACGAGACGTACAACGCCACAAATCAACAGACACAGACTACTTAAATATTAAAATACCATTGTGATAAATGATTGATAGATGCACTATAGAATGAGCGATTATCTCTGGGAATACGGGGAGGGTTGTAGTGTGTAAACATGTCTACGAAACAAAGTCCCCACCCTCGTCCAAACCGTAAAAAAATATGAAATAACACACGACGGACGTATTACTGTGTTATTGTATCTTCATAGAGGATAAAAGTATACTTCTGCATCCAACCATCCATTCATGAAATAGTTTTTATGTTCTTATACATATTTTACTACGGCTTAGACATATGAATTTATAGCACAGTCCGCGCTAGATCAAATACCGCCTGAACATAGAAATTATTCGCCATCTACTGATTGAAAAGGTGCTATATAATTATGTTTTGCGAGTGCAGATTATATGGAATGATATCATTGCAAAGATTTATACAGCTCTGGTTTCGATGTGAAGGTCATTTAATCTTCTAACTTGGATAACATTTACTGTCCGGTTTCCGAAATGTGTTATAACTCAAATTTGTCGACGGGAAATCGCGCCTTTCATCATTCAGTATTTATAGGCTGTCAGCCTTAAAGGTAATTTAATTATATTTTGACGCTAAGGTGGATACATGATTGTAAAAGCTTGACATTAAGGGAAGGTTAACCATTATTGCTTAACACTTTTTAAGCACCTCGGCAGATTGTTTTTTTCGAAACCAAATTTGAAGAGATTCGGTATTTGAAAAAGGAGACTAGACTCATTTAAAGGGGTTTTAAACAAGATAAGTTGTTAAATGTATTTTTTTTCTTTTAAAAATATATAGATTCAAGAGGAATTTCCTGTTGTACCACTTCACTGATAAGAACAACAACTTAACATTAACTGAGAAATATATGTTGAAACAAATATGTCACTTGGCTTTTTTTTTTGACTGCTGGCTGTAATATTTTGTTGTGATCTAGTATATAAACTGTACTAAGACACTTTATGAAAAGCGAATTTAGTAGCCAATCAAAACGGCAGAAACTCGAATTAGCCAACTTTGGTCGATGTTGGAGTTTGAGCATATATTGTCGTAAACTGTGTTACGATGCGACTGTCCCGATATCCCGTCAAATACGTGATAATTGATTTATTAAAAAAATGAATTATTCAGGGACAAGCCCAATATTTCTGTAGCCCGGAAGTAAATTAAGAACACCAATTAGATAAATACCCTTCTTATTTAAAAATAAATAAATATAACCAACCTATTTGCAAGTTGTATGGCATTGTCGTCTTGCCGTTGCACAATACAGATAGTATTGATAAAGGAATTGACAAGAAGAAGTAGCAATACTGTCTGAAACATTGGACACTAAAACTTATTTATAGCATTTATTTTTTCATGATATTTCAACACATTTTTGATAGGTTTTAATCCTAAAAATGAAGCAAAACAATCAATGCTTTACAATTTGATAAAATTGTACCTCAAACGATGTATTAATTTAACAGAACCAGCATTTTAGCCTTCTCCACCCACTTTATATTGTGGAAGGTCCTTAATTGTACGTTATTGATTCTATAAATAAATAACTTACCGACAATGGCATAATACATTAAAGGTTTTACAAATGCTTTCGTGTAAAGCTGATATAAAAACAATGTATACTGAATGTTTTCATAAGTTGGATAAACTAAAAGAAATAGAATCGACACATATAATTCGCTATGTTTACTTTTAAATCTAAATTATAGTAATGTACTAAATTTAATAGCATTGTCTGACAATGAAAAAACTGCCCCAGTATTTGTTTAATATTTTGTTTTGAAGTTGCCGTGGAGATAAAAAGTTTAAATATTTGATGTCTATAAACGTCAGAATAATTGATTACCGCCACTTAATCAAGGGGAATCATGAATATAAGAAATCAAATTAGAAATATAAAGACAAACACAAGTTCACTTTCGAAAATACACATCTAGAAAAACATCCTGGTAACGCAATGAAACAAAAACCACATGATTGGATTCTCTTGGGATAACGTTTACTGCCTTACGCGTGTCCATAACATGGACTATCTAATCATAAGAAACGTTCATTAAAACAATAAAACTGTACTAGCCCGCAGCAGACATAACATCTATATAACAGTGTTTAAAGGCATGTGTATGTACTATGGTTTTGTAGTTGATATAACAATGCTCTGCAACAATTCACCCATTCATACAAAGTATAAATATTTCACTACAGGTTAGACCAATAAATGCATAGCACAGTCCTCGCTAGAACACTCAAATTCCCCGACAAAGGAATCATTCGCCATCTATTGATTAAATGGGCGCTATTTAATTGAGTATCGTTCTGCATTGTTCTCAGAATTGACTTTTCGCGTTTGAAGATTACTTGGAATTCTATTATTTCAAAAAGAGCTACTGTTTTGGTTTAGATGTGTTGATTGTTAAATACTCCAGTTTGGATAACATTAACTGTCCGGCCAGTAGAAGAGGATTACTATACTTTGGAGTGCTTCAAAATATATATTTTCTGTCGCATCAGGTAATGGAAAATTTAATCATTTTAGCGTACGAAAAAAAATAATCAAATTTCTATGATTCATTTTATTAATATTGTTGTATACTTAAACATCTCAAACGGTTTAAGGAATCGGTTAAGCGTAAAAAAAAAGAATTAGTTTTGTTTAAAACAAATGATTGGTTTTTCTTTCATGCTTTACGATGAAATATGAGGGTTTAACAGTGTAATAACAACAGTGAAAATATAAATTTGATATTTTCACTGCAAAATAAGGAGTGAAAATATCAACTTTCAGAACTACTTTTAAATATCTTTGTTGTTACATGTACTTGCCTTGATCAAAACAGAACACTGGACTTCAGTAAATTATGTCAAAAAATGTTTAAAAATAAAAGAAATGTTTTATAAATTTAAATAAATATATAATTGGAAACTAACAACTTACCGTTTATTTCCGGTTATCCCGTCTCAAACATTTTCCTGAAGCTGAATGTTCGAACATTTGCTTTCATACCAAACAAATTACAGACAAAAACAACTATTCGATCATAAATAAAATTTTATATCATCGTTCAAATGTATTTTGAACTGTTTGCCGTTGTAGTACG
The DNA here is from genome assembly GCF_026914265.1 of Mya arenaria. Taxonomy (NCBI): domain Eukaryota; kingdom Metazoa; phylum Mollusca; class Bivalvia; order Myida; family Myidae; genus Mya; species Mya arenaria. The sequence continues at coordinate 48,673,435 of NC_069122.1, forward strand.
TGAAATGAGTTCCTGGAAAATTCACACAACAATTTACAGATAGATCCGATATTTTTTACCCCACCAACACCTCAAAATGTGTCAACAAACTAGCGTGGCATTCACTATTAATCTGGAAAACAAACCTGTTTTAAAGCGAAACAGACTGGTCTCTGACAGTAAGATGACTGAATATTGATTTACTATGAAACACATGCAGTATTTAACTAAGAAAAATGTTTAAAATCCAATGAGTATCCACATTTGTTTTGCTAACACATTTGCCCTTCCAAATTTTCATTCTTTAAATAGCGGCGTAGTAATTTGGTAATGTATTCATGCCCATCTTAAAATAGAAGTGTTTTCATTATTTTTTGAAACATATGTGCACTGATAAAACTTTAGTGGTTACTGTTCATAAAGCTTTGCAATTAAAAAACGAGCGAATATTAAGCTATAAGAATGAATAGCAGAGAACTATTTCTCAGCAAACCGAAAATAGAAAAGCTATTTCAGTGTAAGATCGTATTTAATTTCACTCGTGATCATAAAAAAAACTACATTTTCACTCGTGGCTTCGCCACTCGTGGAAATATGTTTTTCTATGACACTCGTGAAATAAAGTACGATATATATTAACTATTAGAACATATCTACGTACTATTTCTGAACAAGCAAGCACAATTAGATAATACAAAATAAACCACGTTACAAGTTATAATGTTCCAGTGTTGTCGTAAATGACTTGCATCATTCCTAGCATAATTCTGCTGAGTAAATTACGTTTCGGTAAACAGGATATTCATCGGAGTATTCCCAAATATTATTATCGCACCAGGTAATGTCGAATATTATCAATCTTAATACTTGAAATTAAACTACTCAAAATTGTGTATGATAAATGTTGCAAATAATCGTATTTCTGTAATGTTTTTCGATGAAACATGGAGTTTAATTAGTGAAATAACAACAGTGAATTTGATATGTTCACTGCAATCTAAGGAGTAGTACGAACTTCCCGGAAAATCAACACAAACGTTCACAGACAAACAGATGAGTTTTTTAACCCCCCACACACTTCATATTGTAAACAGCCAAGCGTGGTTTTCATTATTAAATTGGAAACTGACATTTCTTCAAGCAAATCAGACTGGTCTCTGATTGTGTGAGTTGACTGAATACTTATGTATTATGAAACACAAACTAAAACTAAGAGAAATGTGTTGCTTTTAACCATTGATTATTCGCAATTGTTTGGCATTTGTTCCACCTTTTAAATTTCCATTCATTAAAAAGCGGCGTAGTACTTTGGTCGTGTTTACATTCCCCGGTTAATTTAAAAGTGCTTTGGGACATAAACTGTTATTATTTGGATCACAGATGTATAATAAAAGTTCATTGATTGATGTTCATAAAATGTATGCACTAAAAATACGAGTGAATACTAAACTATGAACAAATATTCACCAACAAGAAATAGAAAATTGACAGCTTAATTATCAGCTTTACTTTTGTGTGAGTGACTTCCCAGGGGTAGCGGTGTAAACAACTAAATCGAGTACTAATAAAACTGATAAGCATAAAGGCAACAGAAAAATTGTTTGTTTCAGTAAAAGATTATTTCTTTCTATAAATTTCACTCGGGTTCATAGAAAAACTATATTTACACTCGTGAAATAAACCAGGATTTTAACTGATATTAACCAATATCCTCTATATCTTACATTCAAATAAACGTCGTGAGCACTAAATTATCTCAATTTTTTTGTCATAGGGAGTTAATCTAAACATAACACGGCGGCTTTTGAAAAGCACTTGATATTATATCAAGTTATCATTTTGAACTGAGCATCATTCATAATTCTGTATTTATTCATTTCACCTCATATCATACAATTCATTTGACGAAGCATTGTGTGCCATCTTATTAGGAAATTATTGCCCATGAAATTTCAACCATACCGGACTTTTTGTCAAAACAGTTTTGTGACGCACTACAATTTAACAAATTGGTAATGACAACAGTGTCAAAGCAGTCACTTATGGAAGGACACGCAAACACCGCACTATCAAACTCACCCTCCGGGCAGGAACTTATCAACACGTGTGGTGGTGTTTGACACGGAAACATGATTTAAAGATATTTGACAGTATGTATTTTTTATATTTATTTACATTCTATGTGCAACATCTTTGTTCTCTGTCCATACAAATTGAATATTGATGGTATTAAAACAAAGTCAAGGTTGCTCATTGGGTTAAACCGGTATCCTTCCGATCCCCGTACAGTTGTAATGAACATAACTGGATATTCTGTATGTTCGTGTTAGTGTGGACTTCTATGTAAGTGCTAATAGATTTAACTTTTTCTCGTACACATATGTTGATAATGCAAAACAATCCGGAAAAGTCAACACTTAGACAAACGTCGATTATGTAAATCTTTCAAGAATATTCTTCTGTTATACATACGTTGATGATGTACTGCACGCGGGAAGTAGTCTACTCTCATACATTCGTTGATTACCTAATACACACCGAAAGAGGTATATTCCTACACATACATTGATTATGTCAAACGCTCGGAAAGTAGTCTCTTACACATACGTTTATGGGGTACTACACGCGGGAAAACGTCAACATTTGCACATACGTTGATAAGGTAAAACACTAGGGAAGTTTTGTTACTCTTACACATACGTTATTTACCTAATTCACCCCGGAAGAAGTATACTCAAAAACCTATTCTTACACAGGCGTTAATTATATAAAACACTCTCGAATAGTCTGCGGTTAGACATGCGTTGATTATGTACTACACACATGCAACAGTATACGCTGACACATAAGATGATTATATACAGCACTGAGTAAAGTCACCTACTCTTATACAAATATTGCTTATGTAAAACCCTCGCGAAGTAGTCTTCTCTTGTATATTTGTTGATTATTAACAACAAAAGTGATGTTACCTGCTCTTAAACGTACACTGATTGTGTAAAACACAAAGAAAGTAGTCTACTCTTACACATACATTGAATATGTACTTTACATAGGAACTAGTCTACTCTTATACATGCGATGAATATGTACAACAATAAAACACATACGTTGATTTTGGACAACACACATGAATATTCTCCTCTGACACGTTCGTTGATTATGTAAAACACTTGGAAAAGGTCTACTCATTGACAAGCGTTTATTATGTACAACACACAATGGTAGTATTCCTTTACATAAACGTTGATGTTTGGACAACACACAAGAATACTCTAGTCTTAGACTCTTATTATATCAAACCCTCGGGAAGAAATATTCTCTAACACATACATTGATTATGTAAAACACTCTTGAAGTAGTCTCCTTTTATACATACATTGATTATGTAAAACATTCAGGAACTAGTCTACTCTTGCACGTACCTTGTTTTTGTAAAGCACACAGGAATATTCTACTCTCAGACCTTGTATATTATGTACAGCTCTGGGAAAGAAAACTAGTCTAACCATACGATTATTATGTTAAACACTCAGGTCTAGCGTACTGTTACACATACGTTAACTAATCTCATTTTCGTTTGTGGAGACAGTAAGGAAAATGAGTATAAGTTGTTTACCTAAGATATGACTAATTTTGTTCCTGTAAGTATATTTTGTTAAAGTAAGAAGATCCCAGTAACGAAACGTCCATTTAGCCTTTTTTTTCGGGCATATATCAGTACAGTTTTATAATAATTGTTTGGTCGAATTTTTTGCGTGAATAACAGTCTGAAAATATATCATACAAACAAGAAAGGGGACCCCGAATTAAAAGATCCTGTTGAACTGAATACTCGCAAAATCAAGTTGTTATGTGCTTTCTACTTTCTATCATATAACGGGAAACTTTCTGAATTAGGCAATAAATTAAATCAGTCGACAGGAAATAGCTCCTTTCACCATTCAGTATTTATAGGCTGTCAGCCTTAAAAGTATGTGTTATTGGATTTTGGCACTACAGTGATACATAATTGAGAAAGCTTGTCAGTGAAAGGAAGCGTTACCATATTGCTTAACACATTTACCAGCACCCCGGCAGGTCCATTTCTAGAAACTGAATTTGAAGAGATTTGGTATTTTCATTCTCAAATGTTACTTTAACAGAGTAGTCGTTTAATGTTTATACACAAAATTTATTCGAGCGAAAATCACTGCTGTACCAATTTCTTCACTGCCACTTAAAAGCGGTAACTTAATATTGATATTAATACTGAGAAATATACGTTTGTGTATATATATATGTCTGATGTCTTGCGACGTTGTGTTTGTTTCATGACTGTGGTCTCTATTACGATGCTATGGTATTAAGGATATACTATACTCAAGCATTTTAACATCAGCCCAACTGTCTGTAATTATAATAACACAATGACACATACAGTGGCAAGCCCAGTAAAATATTCAAATATGAATTATGTTAAAAGAGGCACAAGCTAATGGCCTAAATGATATTTAATCACAAATTGATTATTTAATCTTGCCTATTAAGTTTCCATAATGCGGAGGTTGTTCTTCTTCATCTTGTTCATAGGATCATATTTTCAGTTGGCAGTATTGATTTTATAAATGCCCGACTATGTTTTAAAACTCTTTGTGCTAAAATCTGCCTCAAACCACATACTCTCCGCGATATAAAACACTAATGCAGTTAGAAGTTTAAATCCCCCTTCTCCTTGTGACTGATTTTAACTTGGTATTTGCATTTTTATGTTGGCCAATGAAAATCGAGTATTGCCAACTTTATGCTCATTTATTAATCGTTAATTGATTCTGGCGAATGCAACACGAATCACCAAATGAGTAAGAGTCAAACAATCTACAGAAAATAATGCGTGCAATCTCGACCTGTAATTAAGCTTTCGAATGGACGTAACATGTAATGCTTGCGTGTAATTTAACATTTCGAAACCAACTGAAAATGCTCTTCCTTTATCAATAGTGTTTTGGGTATTTTACTTACTTTATCCCTGCATAGCTCGAGTCCTGCGGTAGTCACGTGTCGTAATAATGGACTGTTTCAGGATTTGGCGTTAGAAGGAGTGCTATATGAAGCCTTCGCAAAGAATGTGAAATATAAATGGTTGTAATGAGTGTAAATATGGGCTTGACATCTCTCCAATAGGAATAGTTAGCCTTTATATAATCATATTATTTCTCGAAATTTGACATTAAAGGTAATCTTGTTTGTCCCTGCAGTTTTTATTGTATTATTAAATAGTTTTAGAGGGGCATAGCGCGTAATGCAATTGAATTATTCCTATCAGTTGAATCACTATCTTTGGTTTAATGTTCTCTCATGAACAAAAACAACAGTAGGACCCACAGTACAAAGCATTCATTCAACACCTTTCTAAAATCGTTTTGCAGTGGAGTTAGTTGAAAATGTTGTTCATTTCACTTATCTAAGCCAATTTAACATTTAGTTTTATGATATTACAGAGCATGTTTGATATGAACCATAACAATTCACTACTTCATTTCATTTTCATTTTTCTTCTTATTGCAATATAACCGGATTCTACATTCACATTTTTTTCGACGTAAAAAAAACTATGCGTATGTGTATTTCTTAAGTTTTCAATCTCACTGTTGCATGGTAAGCTTAGTACAAACAAACAACCTCGACACATAAAGTTGGTTGTAGTTCTGACATGCTTGAACCAATATACCTAAATATGTTTAATCGTTAATCAAACTGTCGTCTGACAAAGTAATGACTGCACCATTGTGTGTTTTATCTTTGTTTAGAAGTTGCCGGTCGATACATCCTTATAAATATGTTCCTGCGTCAATCAAAGACAGAAGCATTGAATATCGCCTGTTGAGTTAAAAACACATATTGACAACAGTTTCGTTCGTAACCATCGCCGAATGATGAGATACAATAGTGTCCATACACATTCAAAGTGTATACCTGTTTTACGCAATGGACCACTCTCTCGTCTGTCTTTCCAACCAAAATAAATTTACTCGAAAAGTATTTAACTTAATATGTTTGGTCTTATATCCTAAATGCAAGTTGTCGCTAGTAATATGGAGTTTCATGTAATTACCAGAAATATGAGGATAAAGCCTTGAACGATTATTAATATATGATCTAGCTAAGGTGTCTGCATACCATTTTAAACGATCAAGGAGCATTACTTAAGAGCTAAAACATCAAGAGCTATGGACTACATAAACTTATATTGTCACTTTTGAAATGTGTACCAAGTATAATGGCAATATCTTAAACGAATATTAAGTTTAACGATTTTTCTTTATTTTATACGTTAAAGTTTTACACGACTTTACCGTCAACGACGACGACATTAAATTTATTTTAATAATATAATGACATGATGTTGTTCCAATAGCAGAGCTGATAATAAAATGGGAAACACAGCGACCAGTATTTATTCGCACACGAAGTTATAAATGAAAACAAATCAACTCAATAGTTTTGACTGGGGGTGGGGAGTTCCGTCTTATTTGCACTTCGACCCACACCCTCAAAACATGCACCTGTACCTCTTAACCGTATCTTTGTTAGGCTATTGAGCTTACCCTGTAGTTTATATTGAAATATTCAAGTAATGACGACGTCATTATATAAGAATGCTGTGACTGTAAATATAACAGGGTTAGTCATGGTATGAAATATTTAGAAATATAAAGGTAGGAGTACTTTCAAGATGTTTTTATTATCATTATTTTGTGAAGCATATTTGACAGGATGATATTTAAACCTCAACTGCCATTCCTAAAATGAACGGCCTTTCGGCAATGGCGAATATCTTCCGATGAATGCAACATTTTCCGATAATATGTTCAAATCACGAATCATCGCGTATTATAAAAAAATTTGTTTATCTTGTTAGTGTTTGTATTGTGGCTGAAGACAACACACAACTTCAACTAAAATGTGATGTTTTATAATTTGAGGAATGCACTTTGTCATAAGCTTTTCAATTTAACGTTTTAAAGCCTTTAAATATATAAAAAAATGTAGGTATTACAAATTGCTGGCGTTAGTATGACGGCTGATGAGTGACTCTTTCCAGTTACCTTGGAGTTCCAATTACAGAATAGGTGAGATAAAATTACTGTAAAGTTTTCTTAAATGAAATTAGCTAAGTTTTAACAATTCTGGAAATGAATAATGAAATATACAATTTGCAGCAAATATACGTAATGAGTTGCGTGAATGAACGCACTGCCAGTTGGGCAGGTTAAAGAACGCATGGAGTCCTTCTTATCAGTCAAAATGCGTTTATACCCAAATAATGACATCAATCACGCAATTCTCATTCCTTGAATAATAGATGATAAATTGTAAATGCAAAGATCTGTAAGATTCAGCTGACATAATTTTCTATCGTACAATATGCGTTTTCTACCTTAATCAACATACGTAATAGTTTGCATATTTATGTAAAACACATTGCGATTAAAAGATTCAAACATAGAAAAGCGTCTGGTTAAGAGCAGGTGTTAAATGAATTAGTAATTAATGAATTAAATGGCCGTTCAGACCCTGTTTCAATAATTTAGTACCTTATGAAAAGTATCAAGTGTCTAGCTACGTCATTTCTGTTAACAATGGAAATGCCAAACCACGGCCAAGTCCTATTGATTGCATGCCGATTTATCTTATTTCTATATTACAGCCAAGAGTATTATTGTAAATAGATTTGACATAATGTCATTTTCAAAATTTCCAAACATCAACAAGGATTTCAAAAAGGACTAAGATGTACCACCGCAGTGTTTAATCTTCAGGAATTATTATCGCATTAACCCGACAGAGGAAGAAATGACTATATAGCTCAGTTAGATATAGATGTCCCTCTGGTGCTGTTTGGCACTAATTTCTGAGATGTCTGAAATGATACGATTTTGGCAGATATGGAAAACGCTGCTTAAAGTTTACCAAAACTAAACAATATACGTGAGGTGGTCTAGGTCAGATTCCAACACTATAAATGTACGTAGATCTGTCCGCCTAGGGGGCGTATTATCAAGTTATCATTATTCGGTGTATATTTACGACCTACTAAATCGATGATGAAAATCTGGTTATGGCGCAAAAACTGATACAGTTACCACCCTCAGGGGTGCCATAACAGTAATTGCTATGGCACCCTCTGGTCTTCAACATATGCTTGATATCATTCAGGACAACGCAGTCTTTTACAAATTTTAAAAAGAACAACATATCGAACAAATTTTTGATGCTTGTCGTTCTCTGCAAAATGCCTGTCAGTACAATTATTAGTAACATGTCCCGGACAACTGCTTAATTATGCCGAACCTTCCACTTATGGATGATATTCAACTATAAAATATGGTATGCTGGCTAAACGACGCATTGAAGGACGTTGCCACAACTTATTGAAACAGTTGTACTGAGATCTGGCAATCACCATATGTGTTCTATTTTCTTCTAAAATTTCAAGTCTTTAAGTATTAGGCATAGTATTGAATCTCCTTACTTCTCATAACAGTTCTTTTCCAATGCTGATCATTGTTTGAACTATATCCAGAGTGTGCTGTTGGTTGCTCCCGCTTTAAGCTTCCTGCTGAATCATTTGAAACAACAGAAAAATGAAATCAATGCATTAGCAAAGTATCGCGCTATACCCGGTCCACTGTCTGTCCCTTAACTAACCTAGTTACTTTAAGGAACGGATACCCTTTCAAATGTTACCTTGTAGACAAAGTAAGATACTTCTACAGTGAATAAGACACCAATGATCTTGCTGAATCATGGAAAATAGTCGACTACCCATATATTAGCAAAATGTGCAATATACTCGGTCCCTAATCTGTAACAGACTAGTCTTTCCGCTAACCTTGCTGTACACTTGAATGAATATGTTCACTTGTAGACAAAATTACATACTTCTAAAGAGAATTATCCATAAAGTGGCGTGCTGAATCATGGTAATTAGTCGAAGGTTCTATATTGACAAATTATCGCATAATAGTCGGACTCTAAATTGAGACAAACCAGTCATTTAGCTTACTCAGCAAGACACGTTAAGGAAGAAAAAACCTGTTAGGATTGACTATGTAGCATAGCATACATCTACATTGATTTAGACTGTCACAGTATACCATTTAGGTCATTAGAACCACTTTACATAGTTTCAGACGAAGAGAAGCATATAACGTCTTTACATAAACACAAAGTCATCGACACAGACATGATATTTATCCATATTAATGATCGAATAACCTTATCTTATTAAGATTCACATGAGAGGGATTATGATAATGCTGTAATAACTTCCTCACAGTTTGTGAAATAAATAAGCGTTCACTTAACTTCTATATCAGATATTATTGAAAACACACTAAGTACCTTTGATGGCACACGACTTTTGTGTTGACATATATCAATAGAAACTGTTAAGCGGGATTTCAACTTACCATCACAAGTTTAGAAAAAAAAACTAGCGATGAAAGCAAGACTCAGCGGTGTTTAAAAGCTACCTTTTAAAGGATAATGAATATTTTAAATTTGCCTTTGCTGGCAGATGCATGGAAGAGCCCCGATAGAAAACTTACATGCAAAGCCTAAATAATCGGATTTTGAATCAGTTTTAAGCTTTATTTAACTGTTTCAGGTTTAATATACTCAATTTATCTCTGGAGACGAACAGGACACACAATTAAAAGCTATCAAACTATTCAATCATATTTGCCAATGATGAAGAAAGGGCGTCTCGAATTGTATTCCTCACAATATTGACCAAGACATAGAAATTACAGAACCAATAACTCTGTGATTTTAAATCAATAAACAGTCGTAAATTTTTTCGCCCGGGCTCCATTTCGACTTACCATTTCTTACAGTTCATAAAACCTATTTCGAAACTAAGAACTTTAGTCCTATTATTAGGCATATATATATTTGATTTTGCAAGTTAAACTTTCGGTTTTGATTTGTGACATTTGATAACTACTTACCTTAAATATTTCGGCTTACAATTCTTTGTAGTACGCTTTGAAAGAACATGCAATATCGTTTCAAATGATAATGACGAGATGAGTATCGTACCGTTGAAGCGCTTCACCCACTCAGAGTAAGTTATTCTAACTCCAATAAATATTTTACAGCAAGAGTATCTGTGACGGATATATGCATATAAAAAAACCCCGCTTGAACAACTAAACCCCTAGACAATCGCACCTTTCGACATATATTGATTAAATGGGCGCTATCTTTTTGAGTACAGTTCTACAATTTTCAAAGAATGGACATATCGCGAATGATAGTTATATGGAATTTTATTGTTGCAAAGTGTCATTCAGTTCAAGTGTAGACGTTTGTCCACGGTATTTAATCTTCTAGTGTGAATAACGGTTACTGTCCGGTAGAAGGAACCAATTTCGAGTGCTTCAACAAAAAGTGTTCATCTGATATTCGCATCAGGTAAAGGCAAAATTACCAAACGATTTCGCTAAGCTATTGAGTTGATCTATTTGTTTAACTTTATTTTGAAATATAGCTCACCATTGTAGCTAACCCGAGTTGATTAATAAGCTGCGCGAAACAAAAAGATAATTACTGAATGAATAAGAATGATATCCAACACTTTATCTTATGAAATATCTATTGTAGTGCAATTTATAAGAAAAAAGATCATTCAGACTATTGTAAAGTATATTTAAAAATAATTAACCTTTCGTTTTTCATCTTCTTTCGACGCACTGTACGTACTTTGTTTTTCTTTATTCAATAAACCTTACACTGTTAAACTGATTCGATGGAACTTAGTTAGATCAGTTTCCCAGGAAAGCGCAACCATTCAAGACCATTTCCCAAAACTGTTTTGTGTCCCCTTACATTGAAGCAAATTGGTTTTTGAGAGAGCTTTCAGAGGAGACGCGATTGAAAAAAAGAAACGCATACACCAGAATGTCTTAGCGCTTAACGTATAGGTGAAGATATTTTCATAGATAAGTTAGCTTGCCTGGCATACTATTTCTTATAACAGGTTAGAACAGCACTCAATCTAACAACACCCATTCAATCAGTATTTGACAAGCAAACAGTACTCGATGTGACAGATCCTTTTGAGCTGCTTTCCAGTTTCTTTAAATATCAGGACAAATACTGAAATGTTTTGCAATAGGGCGGAAATGGATTGAATTAAACGCTGAAAATCACTCCTTTCGTTAATAGATATTTATTATATGATAGCTTTTAACGGCTGTTAATTGGAGTTAGGCACTTACGTTTAAACACAGTTGTAAAAGATTGACATTGATTGGATACATCACTCTATTATTAACACACTTTTGAACGCACCAGCAGGTCAATTTGGCGGCAATTATATTCATTTAACATTACTTTTTATATAAAACGTTAGTTCTTAACACATTGAAAAAAGTTGATCCATCTATGATTTGACAATAGCAAAACATATACATTTTGTGAATGTAAAAGATAATAGGTACCAAAATATAGTAATACACCCTTGAAGTTTACAATAAAAACAATGCATATCATTTTTGCGCAATGCTTATTTTTCTACAAGCTGTTTATAAAGTCATCGACAGTACACAAAATGTTGTCTTAAGCACTACTATAGATGGTTTTATTATGCATCGAGAAATGTGTAACTTTCGGCCAGTCAAAAGAAACGAAAAACGTATGAAATCATAATTATATTGAGGGTCTGCTTATATATACATATATATATATATATATATATATATATATATATATATATATATATATATATATATATATATATATATATATATATAATATAATATAATTTTCGATTACATATTATCGACCAAATTTTATGATCCAGATAGACCGAAGGATAACTTATATTGTGGTATGTAAATACATTTTATGTTGATGAACTACGTATATCGACTCGTCTGACAGAGTGAATAAATATGCATAAAAGCAGTCAAGTATTTCAAAGTTCTGATTATGCAATAAATATTTTATAGGCATGTCGTAAATGCTCCGTTTATATCAGGCAAGCGTTATTGATTTAATTTAATGGTATGCTTTGGAAGAGCAAGACTAATTTCTGTCTAATAATCAACCGTTTATTTGTAAAGATATTCTTCTGCGATTTAAGAGATATCATAAGTCTACAATCGTGTAGATGAAAATGTGTTAACTACTTAAATGACACCAAACCTTTAGTGAAAATTCAAACAGAAATACAACAGGCAACACCTAAAACAACAAAAATGAAACAAACTTCGTTTCAACAATAAATTGTTCATACAAGATCACATTAGATAAAATGATTCTTAACATGTGTGTTTAGCTTTCACTGTATTGACATTTTAATCTACATCATTTTAACACATGCAAAACTTGTTAAATTATTAATCATCCGGAATTTGACCCTTTGTATGACTTTCCTAACATACGACACATAAACCACACGCATTCATTAGACGATGAGACATTATTAATGCGTCAAACCTCACGTAGGATCCTGAAAGACGCATAACGATATCCCAATGGATTTGTATACAAAACGAAACGCCAGATAACATTGTTAAAGTGCAACTGTATATCAAAACAACAGTTGATTTTTTTGTTTGTGGTTAATGACTCCTTGGTGATATTTGTTTGTATCAATAGTAAAGCAGTAATTAATGGCTGAATAATTTAAAGGTTGCACATTAAAAATACATTGAAAACTACAGGGACAAGCGCAGTCGAAGTTTAAAAAATTCATGTCCAGAACGTCATATGTAATTAATAGTGACATTTGACGTTCTTGATATGATTTGTTTACTAATAATAAAGCAGCGACGTATTTCAAACTGAATTTATTGACTGCAAATCATTATCTCGCTTAATTCTGGGATCTATTTATTTGCTCGATATAAGGAAGGTGGAGAAACTGCCGAAGATGTTGAGCTCTACCTCTTTATAAATGTTCAAACAGATTGAGTTAGTTGACATAACTGGAAACGTAATTATAATATGAGTTCTGTATCTGGATAATATTTTGTGTAATAATAAAACTACGTCACCTTTCATAATAAATCAATAAATAAGTTGACCTTATTCTTGCTATCATATTTGATATAACGCTATGAGTTGTTTACAATAGTTAAGATTTGTTACGAACTACGTTTTAGTTTTGAAACAAACCCGATTCTTCTTCAGATCCGCGTTTTCTACTTTGTAGCGTTTAAACAATAATATGGACAATACTTATCTCAACATATTATGCAAGAATAGCATTTATGAAAAAACAAATTTACTTTATTTTCAAAATTTTCGTCATAGACATTCAATTAACCAAAACACTAGGGCTGATTAAGAACATACTATGGAATGAATAATTGATATGTTTAACAGTAAGCCATTTCATAAGGATTTGTCTCATAAACAAGCAAGGGGTATTTATTCTTCCTCATCATCTTGAACAGTCCTTTCCTGGAGCTAAATACTGGCACAGCATATAAGGTAGATGGAGGTGTGTTGCCATGACCTATGGTTGAGTGGAGAGTATTATGTAAGTCGATTGATCTGTCTGGTTGCATTCACAGGTCAGGTTTGAAATATATGTACACAATTGACAAGATGTGATACAATACTAAATAGCAACCGACTAACGTTGTATTACATTTTCATATTGAAGTTCTCTTTATTGTATTAGATATAAACATGCACACTCAACAAATGTGTGATACGGATTGCCGTATGTCCATAGTTTGAGTTTAAAAAAAACACGCAATAATTTAGACGCGAATTTAACAGGTATAAGATAAAGGAAATAACCATTTAAGGTTGTATATAATACTGATAGTGCAGCTTTAGTTTCTTGCATTTCTACGCATTGTAGAGGGGCTGTTCACTATTGCATTATCATGCCATATAAAGTTATAAGTGTGATATCTACACAATGTAGCAAGCACTACAATACAAGCAACACTACAAGGATAAGTGAGTTTCAAGCCAAATGTTCACAACAATAACTTTATTCACTGTATATACTACTTAACTCGTTTAATCGTATTGTATTATAAAATGCATATGCCATTTTAATATACTGCATTGTATTTTCATATGGGGCATGTTATATATGCTGATAATCTTAATGCAAAGTTTTATGACAAACTCTGCTGCCTTAACAAGAATAATGAAAGATAGAATCGCATACCTGTTAACCTTAGTCAATATAGCACACACGACTATAACTACATAAACAACCAAACAATGATGTTTTTGTTGGTAACATCCTATTTATACACATGTGGCACGTCGTTTGAGGTCCTTAGCAAAAGTATTTTGACGAAAGTGAAATCGTCAGACAACTTAACATTGTCATGACTTCTACAACATATGTTAAACGTCGATACTAAAATGTTAACGATAAAAATGATAGGCGAATTCATGTAGCTAGGGACAGACTCAATTAAACGACATTTGCGTGCATCAAATACTGTTATATAAAGCTTTTTAAACAGAAAAGTAACTTCAAATCCCAGAAGTTGATGCATTAAATGATGCCATTGTTTATAGAATTATAAATAGTTTACCATCAATTTTAGCTGATAATTGCCCCAGTGGAAACTAAATTATTGTTCAATGGGGCATTTATCAACCGTGTCTATGCTGATTGTGTATACTACATAAGTTTTGTCATTAATCAATGATTTAAACCGGTTCTAAATATTACATTATGGAACAAAATAGGATTTGATAAGCATGAAATCTAAAAGGCGAAAATATAAGCCATAACAAGTTGGTTGTTTTGGCATGAGCTATTTAAAAGAACGAGAAATTGCCACTGAAAATAGCTAACCTTATCTCACGTGCTTCCTGAATAAGACGGCAATATTTTCTTTTTTCAAATATTGCGTTTTGATCTCATTATCACCTGTTTATATCGGGTAATTTTGACATCCATTTCAATATGTGCACACAGTTAGGGTTGATCAAAAGTCGAAGGAGCAGTTTTGGTACTGCCATTCCGGGTAGAACTCGTTACTGAAACACTGCATACATGTTTCATTTTCGGTAAAACGGATTCACTTTCCATGCACCGAAAGTTCTCTCACCAAGCTTTGCTGGTATAAGGCTTTGCCTACCAGACAACCTCCGGTCATATTTATATCGTGAAAATAACGTCATGTTGAATGTTCTTTCCTTCGTCGGGCAATTATACAATGATCGCCCTTACGTGCCATGAAAATCTCACGGGTGGAAACGATACTCATTTTTTGGCGGATTCGAATTCCTATAGTAAAATGTTTCTTGTAGAGTGTTATGTCAACGTGTGTCTTTTTCTATCAACATACAACCCAAGACACAAACATAAATGGTACTGTAATAATACCATAAAACATTTCTATTTTACATCTAAACACCAACGATTACAGAGGATGCGAAATGGGCGTCTGCGCAACTGAAACGCTGATTCGTTTAAAAGATTAATGCGAAGGAAATCCCTTTTAACAGCTACTATGCTGATGCTCTCCGAAACACGTTTTTTGATAAAATCGATATCGCCTCGGGAACTGATAACAAGTTAGTCTGGCACTTCTTAGAATATTGAAAAATTAAAGCTCAAATGATATTTCTAAACTCGAGGTTGACGGTGTATGGTACGAGGATGAGGCGCCAAGATTCAAAGCATGAAATGAGGGTCGCGATCAAAGATGGAAACGTAGAAAAACGCTTTATACTGTGGGGAACCAGTCATAATGGCCGCTTATGTCCTTTTTAATAATATAATTTAGTACGTAATAACAAGTATCCAGCGTCTAGCTACATAATTTGTTTTACAAAGAAAATAAAACACCACCGTCAAATCCTACTAGTTATTGGTCGATTTCACTATTGTAACGTTTTGTATAACATTCGAAATTGTAATTGTAAATAGATTTGAGAAAAAGTCATTTTCAACATTTCCTTACAAAAAACAAGGATTTTTAAAACGGACCTCGATGAAAAACTGTAGCTTTTAATCTACAGTAAGTCATTACTCATAAATATGTAGCGGAAAAAAGAAACAGGTATAGGGGTTAGATTATTTGATACTGCGCAAAAACGAACTCGGTGAGGTACCCTTTTTTTGATATCAGGCGATTTGTAATAAAACATTGAATACATGTATTTAAAAAAATCAAAAATTAAACGAGCAGTTTTTTCAAAAGCATGTATGAATAAACGTAGATATGTTTACCAAGGGGGCGTATTGTCAAGTTTTTATCATTTGTTGGATACTAAAGATCTACTTTATCGATTAGAAATTTCTGGTTATGGCGCAAAAGACGAATTTACACAAAATGCCTGTCAGTATGATAATTAGGAACATTTGCCGGAGAATTGCTTTATTATGTCGAACGTTCTACTCATTTGTGGATATTTTTAAATTTTAAGTATTGGGATGCGGGCTCTAACACGCATTAGAGAGCATTGCTTAAAGGACATGAGGATATGGAATACGAGGCAAGGGTTATAGTCCGCTAACTTCCACAAGTATATATTGAAAAATCATTATTCCACCTAGTACGTTGTATGGAAGCAAAAATTCTCAAGTCATCGTACCTTGATGTCATCAATAGAACTCAACAATCATTAAGTTGTTAAAATGGAAAATATAAAAGGAAATATATTACATTTCGTAATTGTCAAACAAGGGAACCAATGCTTAGCTTTATTCCTGACGTATACGCAATGGTAAAAGTACTTCTAACAAGATATGTTTAGTGATTTCATTTGCATAATGAAACACGTTTAGACATAAATAGCATTCATCTACAGTAAATTAACCTCAAATGTCCGTGCCGAATCATATAAAATAGCCAAAAATTCGTATATAAGCAAAAGTACTCGTTTACTAATCTCGACTAAACTAGTTCTTCCGCTAACGTAGTTGTACTCTTGAATAAATGAATAACAATGAAATTGTTTCTTGTAGAAAAGAATAACATACTCATACATAGTATTAACCTAGAAAATGTCGTGCTGAATCATGTTAAATAGCCGAAAGACATATATTAACAAAGAATCGCATAAAACTCGGATCCTTAACTGACAAACCTGTCAATTAGCTAACCTTCCTAGACACTTAAATGAAGAAATAACCTGTTATTATTGACTTTGCAGTCAATAATAACGTACTTCTACAACGAATTAGAATGTTGCAGTATACCATTACTTAGTCTTAGACCAAGAGAAGGAAGCAACGACTCCACATAAGCACATAATTCAGTTGACATAGGAACCATATTTATCTATATTAATGATCCAATAAACCTTATCTTCAATGGCATTCACATAAGAGCATTTAATATAATTACTAGAAATATAATAACCAGTTTTAAAATCGTTGTAAAATAAATAAGTGTTCACTACACTTACTTATTATATTTTAAAAACGCACTAAATACCTACGGCTGGAAACAACTTTAATTCGGATAAATATCAATAGAAAAGGGTTAAGTATGATTTCCTTTATTTAATCTGACCTTCACAAGTTTGAAATAAAACAACATTAAGTTACAAACGATGACGACAAGACTAAGTCCTCTGCAATAAATCGTCTTACAATATAATTAGGTATAAGTCTTTAAAAGCTTTCTTTTAAAAAGAAAATTACTATTTTAAATCTTCCTTTGCTAGCAGATGCAATGGAACAGGCGCCGATATAAAACTCAAATGCAAAGCCAAAATAATCTGATGCAGAATCAGATCTAAGGAAATACCCGCGAGGTATACATTTTATATTACTGTTTCAGTCTTCCCGGGAGTATTTTGAGATATAAATATAACATGTTTGTCAGTTGTTGGATGCAGAATGTCTTTACAACAACGTGTTGTTGACAATTTTTGATGTTTATTTTGTGTGTGAAAAGAAGCGGATGCTTACTTTTATTTTTTAGTTTTAAGAGAAAAAAATGTATTTTGTGAACTAGTTTGCTTGCAGCTAACTTCTCTTTTTTCGAACACTTTTTAATCATAAGTATTAAAACGAATTGGGATAAATCACGAGGACAACCAATCCGGCAGAAAAAAAAGATATTTATTTAGGTAAAATTTTATCGCGAAGGTTTACAATTCTCTATTTTTTTGGTATCCAAAAGGACGCAAAAGTCAAACCTATCATATTAATGAATTATGTTTGTCAATGACAAAGAAAGGCTGTCGCGTATTGTATTCCTTAAAACATGGCGAAAACATGGAAATGACAGAAACAATGGCCTTCTTATTGTTAACTATTCTCGAGATAAATAATGAACTATTCAACTTGCAGAAGATATACGTATTAAATTGCGTGATTGATGTCAATATCGGGGGATGAATGCATTTGGACTGGTTTAAGAACGCGTGGATCAGCCAAACTGCGTTCATACCCCTATAATGAGATCAATCACGCCATTCCCTTTCCCCGAATAATATATAAAACGTATAAATGCACAGAAATGTAAGATACAGCTAATAACATTTTATTTGGTACAATATGAGTTTTACCCTTAATATTTAAATCATGTTCAATATACGTAATATTTTGTATATTTATGTAAATCAAATTGCGATTAAAAGATCAGGGCGGGTAATCGACCTGCACCGTTACATTTCAAATGTAAACAAAAACCGGCTAGCTTTGATGTGAAAAGGTATGTTTTTAACTATTTCACCGTTTTTAAAATGAACTCGAAGAAGAAATTATGTTATGCACCTGCTCATTGAACATGAAATGTAAATTGGCACTACATATTTGGAGAGTTTACAAATAAAATAACTCTCTTGGACAAAAACGGTGAGAAATAGCAAAATGCACTGCACTTTACCCTGTCAAATCGTGACCATTAAACGTCGATTCAATTTACCATGCACATTAATATAAGAACTTTTGTTCTTAAATAAGTTTCTACTAGACGTAGGTACCAAAATATGTGGGAAAGTGAGGAGCAGGTTCATAATTTTATTTCTTCTTCAAGTTTATTAAAAAAAACGGAGAAACCTTTCACATCCAACATGGCCGTTTTTTTGTTTACATTTGAAATGTTACGGTGCAGGTCGAATACCCGCCCTAAAGATTAAAACGTAGAAAAACGCTTGGTCCAGGCTAGGTGTTAAATTACCACTTTTTGTACGGTGGACCAATTTATTATTATTACAGTTACTACACACGGAGGCTACATAACAATAATTGCTTTGACACCCTCTGGTCTTCAGATTATGTTTATATTATTCAAGACTATGCAGTCCTTCAAAGTTTGAAATACATATATAACAAAGTCTTGTTGCTTGTCGTTCTCCGCGAAATGCCTGTCAGTATAATAATTAGTAACATGTCCCGGACAACTGCTTAATTTTGTCGAATCTTCCTCTTATTTAGGGATATTATTCAACTATAAATATGCACGTGGGCTAAATGACGAATTGAAGGACGTTGCCAAAAGAGCAACACTTATTCAAAACAGTTGTACTGAGATCTGGCAATTACCATATTTGCTATATTTTCTTCTGAGATATCAAGTCTAAAAGTATCAGGCATAGTATTGAATCTCCTTATTTCTTATAACAGTCCTCTTTGAACCAATGCTGATCATTGTTTGAATTATATTCAGACTGAGCTGTTGTTCGATCCTGCTTAAAGCTTCCTGCTGAATCATTTGAAAGAACAGAACACTGATTTTAATGCATTTACAAAGTATCGTGTTATACCCGGTCCACTGTCTGTCCCTCAACTAACCTAGTTTGTCACTTTAAGGAACGAAGTGTGCAATTTACTCGGTCCCTAATTTGTAACAGACCAGTCATTCCGCTAACGGTGCTGTACACTTGAATGATTATATTAACTTGTAGACAAAAGTACAGACTTCTATAGCGAATTAACCTTAAAGTGGCGTGCTGAATCATTGTATTTAGTCGAAGAGTCTATATTGACAAATTATCGCCTAATATTCCGTCGCTAAACTGAGATAAACCGGTCCTTAATCTTACCTAGCTAGACACGTTATGGAAGAAATTACCTGTTTGGATTGACAATATCTAGTCAATAATAGCATATTTTTACGATGAATTAGACTGTCGCAGTATATCATTTTGGTCATAAGAGCCACTTTATATAGTTTAAGACCAAGAAAATCATGCAACTTTTTCACATAAACACACCATCGACACAGGAACCATATTTATCTAAATTAATGATCCAATAAACCTGATCTTTAATAACATTTACACAAGAGGGAATATTATAATGTTGTAATTACTGTCTCACAATCGTTGTGACATAAATAAGCGTCCACTTAACTGCTATATCAGAGATTGTTGAAAACTCACGTAATACATTTCATTTCATCTTACCTTAAGAACCTAAAGAACAACAACATTAAAACGATGACAGCAAGACTAAGTGGTTTATGAAAACATGTCTACAAATATAATTTAGGTATAAGTGTTTAAAAGCTACCTTTTAAACGATAATGAATATTTTAACACTGCCTTAGCTGGCAGATGCATGGAGAGCCTCGATAGTATACTTGGATGCAAAGCCAAAATAATCAGATTCTGAAACAGATTTGAGCAAATACACACATTATGTAACTGTTTCATTCTTCAAAGATCAGATATATAGATAAACATGTTTCTGGATGCAGCATGGCTTAACAACAAGGTGTTGTTGACAATTGTCGATTCTTGTTTTGTGTGAAAAGAAGCATATGTTAATTTGCATTTTTATGTTTGAAGACACAAGGAATTTTGTTTTGCTTACTTCTTTCTTTGTATTTAACTTCCCTAATTTTAGCACATTTTTAAATATGAAAAAAATTAAAACCTATCGAACTATTGAATCATGTTTGCCAATAATGAAGAAAGGGCTATCGAATTGCATTCCTCACAGTATTGTTCAAGACATAGAAATCACAAAAACAATAACTCTGGGAATTTAAAGCAATAATTAGTCGTCAAAATTATCATCCAGTCTCCTTTTCGACTTACAATCCTTGATAAACATACTTTTGTGGAATATATATGCACTTTGTTGTTTGAAGAGTTTTGTCCTTTTGTGCCATGTTTCTTGTTTGTGATTTTTGTTTTTATGTTCTATGTCTTTGACGTTTGTACTGTGCCATTACACGGGGGTTATGCTTAAACGTTTGGCTACTGAGCTTGTTTCAGTAGTTTTTCACATAAGTATTACCATTTTTAAAGTTCATAAAACCTATTTCGAAACTAGGCATATATTATTTGATTTTGCAATTTAAACTATCAGTTTTGATTTGTGACACTCAATAAATACCTATCTTAAATAGTTCACCTTATTATACTTTGTAGTTCGCTTTGAAAGAACATGCAATATCGCTCTAAATGATGATGACGAAATGAGCATCGTACTGGTGGAGCGCTTCAACCACTCAGAGTAAATTATTCTTGCTCTTATAATTATTTTACCGCAAGTGTATCTGTGACGGATGTATGCATAGAACAACACCCGCTTGAAGAATGGAACCCCAAGACAATCGAATTGTTCAATATTCATTGATTCAATGGGCGCTATTTTATTGATAACAGTTCTACTTTTCTCTTAGAACTGAAATATCGCGAATGGTAGTGATATAAGTATCATACAGTTCTTTTGTAGACGTTTGTTTACGTTGTTCTAGTGTATGACTTTTACTGTCCGGTAGATTGGACATACTTTCGAGTGCTTCAACAAATAGTGTTCATTATCATCGCATCAGGTAAAGGCAAATTAACTAAAACGATTTCAGTAATATATTGAGTTGATCTGTTTGTTTAATTTTATTTTGAAATATAGCTCACCATCATAGCTAACCCGAGTTGATCAATAGGCTGCGCGAAACAAACAGGTTATTACTGATTGAATAGAAATGATATCCAACACTTTATCCTATGAAATCTCTTGTGAAGTCCAATATATTAGCAAAAAAGCATTCAGACTATTTGGTAACTATATTAAAAAAAAAACTTTCGCTTTTGTTCCACTTTTGACGCACTGTACGTACTTTGATTTTCTTTATTCAATACATCTCACACTGTAAAACTGATTTGTAGGAACTTTACCTGGCCTATCGTGAGATTAGTTCACCACGAAAGCGCAACCTTATCATACCATTTCCCAAAGCTTGTTTTTTCCCCTTACATTGAAGCAATTTGGTTTTTAGGAGAGCTTTTTAAAAAGACGCGATTGAAAGAACGTTACGACATACACTAGAATGTCGTAGCGCTTAGCGTATAGGTTGAGATATTTTCATAAATAAGTAAGCTTTCCTTGCATTAGATCAGCACTCATTCTAATAACACCCTTTCAATCAGTAGTTGACAAGCAAATAGTACTCGATGTGACAGATCCTTTTGAGCTGCTTTCCAGTTTCTTTAAATACCAGGACAAATACTGAAATGTTTTGCAATAGGGCGGAAATGGATTGAATTAAACGCAGAAAATCACTCCTTTTGTCATTAGGTATTTATTAGATGATAGCTTTTAACGGCTGTTAATTGGAGTAAGGCACTTACGATTAAACAATATTGTAAAAGATTGACATTGATTGGAAACATGACTCTATTTTAACACATGTTTGAACGCACCAGCAGGTAAATTTGGTTGCTATTAAATTCATTTAGCATAACCTGTTGTATGAAACGTTAGTTCTTAACATATTGAAAATGTTTGATCCTTCTGTAATTTGACACAAGCAAAACATACATTTTGTGAATGTGAAAGATAAAAGGTACCAAAACATAGTTATACACTCCGGAAAATTACGAATAAAAACAATTCGTGCCCTTTGTTTGCATTTCTCCTTGCTGTGTATACAATTATCGACAGTACACAAAGATGTTGTCTTAAGCACTTCTTTAGATGGTATTTTTATGTATCGAGAAATGTGTAACTTTCAGCCAGTCAAAAGAAAACAAAAACGTATGAACTTATATTAATTTAGTCAAATTGAGGGTGTGCGTATGTATATAAAATATGTTTTTGGATTACATATTATCGAACAAATAATTCCATGATAAAGATATACCGATCAATAACATAAATAATTCTATGTAAAAACATTTTGTGTTGATGTACTACGAATATCGCCTCGTCTGACAGAAGGAATAGTTATGCATAAAAGCAGTCAGGTATTTCAAAGTTCTGTTGATGCAATAAATATTGTATAGCCATGGCGTTAATTTTCCTTAAATATCAGGCAAAAGTTATTGAATTAGTTTAATGCTATACTTTGGAAGAGCAATAATAATTTCTGTCTTATAATCAACTGTTTATTTGTAAATATATTCTTCTGCGATTTAACAGATATCTAAAGTCTACAATTGTGTAGATGAAACTTTGCTCACTACTTTAATGACAAAAGCCTTAAGTCAAAATTCAAACAAAAATACAACACGCATACGCGACACACGAGACATCACACATATACAACAAAAGTTGAACACAACAACGTCGTTCCAACACTAACTAAAACAAGATCAAATTAGTTAAAATGATATTTTACTTGTGTATGCTACATTCACTGTATTGATACTGTGACCTACAATCATTTCAACTCTTGCCACACGTGTAATATTATTATTAATCTTTGTTCGACTGTCCATACATACGCCACATAAAACACAGTTATTCTTCGGACGGCAATGCATTATGTCTGCGTCGAACCTCACGTATGATCATGAACGACGCATAACGATAACAACCATATCCCAATGGATTTGTATACAAAACGCAAACGCCAGATAACATTGTTAAAATGGAACTGCACATAAATAAAATATGTTTGGTACGATCGTCGTAAATGAATCAATGGTCTTCTTTATTTTTATCAATAGCAAAGTTTTAACATGAATTAAATATTTGATACGTTTAACATTAATAATACAACAAAACTCGAGGGACAAGACCAGTCGAACATTAAAAAATAACTCCTATCAAGAAAGGCATGCCTTATAACAAGGCAGCGGTTTCAAACATAATGTATTGATTGTTATTCTTTATCTCGCACATTTCTGTCGTGGAGCTAATTAATGGTTTAATAATAAAAAAGATGGACAACAGACGAAGATGTTGAGATGTAGATCCTGATAAATACAGATTCAGTTAGTCGCCTTAACTGGAAACGTAATGATAATTTGAGTTTTATATCTGGGGACTATTTTTAGTAATAATAAAACTAAATCACCTTTCATAATAAATCAATAAATAAATTGACCTATTTTTTGCTCTTGTATTGACATAACGCTACGAGTTGTTTACAAGTGCTTAGATTTGTTACGACCTTCGTTTAAGTTTCAAAACAAAAACTTTTGATTTTCAGATTCGCGTTTTTTGCTTTGTAGCGTATAATCAATGATATAGGCAATAATATTCTCAACACATCGTGCAAGAGCAAAATGCTTATGACACAAACAATCCAACTGATTTTCAAAGCTTTCCGTCATAGTTATTCAATTGTGTTAAGTATCTTATTGACAAAGAGCCTTAAGCCAAAATTTAAACAGAAATACAACACGCGTTCGATCAATAATTGTTTAAACAAGATCACATGAGATAATATGATATCTTTTTATGTGTCTGTAGCTTTCACGGTATTAACACTTTGATCTACATCATTTCAACACATGCCAAACTGGTTATATTATTAATCATCTGGAATTAGAACCTTTGTACGACTTTCCTAACATACGCCTCATAAAGCACACGCATTCTTTGGACGGTAAGGCATTATTTATGCGTCCTGCCTCACGTAGGATCCTGAGAGACGCATAATGATATCCCAATGGATTTGTATACAAAACGAAACCCCAGATAACATTGCTAAAGTGCAACTGTATATAAATACAACAGTTGATTTGTATGTTTGCTGTTAATGACTCATCGGTCATATTCATTTTGATCAATAACAAAACAGTAACTTTGGCTGTATCATTAAAATATTAAACATTTATAATACAATGAAAACTCGAGGGACAAGACCAGTGGAACGTTAAAAAAATAACTCATAACAGGAAAGGCGTATCTAATAATAAGGCAGCAGTTTCAAACAGAATGTATTGATTGTTATTCATTATCTCGCACATTTCTATCTGGGAGCTAATAAATGGCTTTATAATAAAGAAGGTGGAGAAAATACCTACGATGTTTAGCTCTAGCTCATGATAAATGTCAAACAGATTGATTTAGTTGACAAAACTGAAAACGTTATTATAATTTCTTGCTGTCATATTTGACATAACGCTATAAGTTGTTAACAAGTGTTTTAAGATTTGTTACGAACTACTTTAAGTTTTAAAACAAAATCGTTTGCGCGTCAGATCCGCGTTTTCTACTTTGTAGCGTATAAACAATAAAATAGCCAATACTTATCTCAATGTATCGTGCAAGAGTAGCATGTTTATGAAACAACTAATTCCCTTTATTTTCAAAGGTTTTCGTCATAGACATTCAATTAACCAAAAAACTAGGGCTGATCAGGAACATACTATGGAATGAATAATTGATATGCTTAACAGTAAGCCATTTCACCAAGATGTGTCTCATAATTAAGCAAGGGGTATCGATTTTTCCTCGTAATCTTGATAAGTCCTTTCCTGGAGCTAAATACTGCCACAGCAAATAAGGTAGACGGATATTTTGTGTTGCCATGGCCTATGGATGAATGAAGAGTAATATATTAGTCGATTGTGTTTGGTTTCATTCACAGGTCAGGTTCAAAATATATGTACACAATCGACGAGATGTGATACAATACTAAATAGCAACTGACTCACGTTGTATTACTTTTTTTCATATTGATTAAGTACTCTTTATTGTTTTAGATGTAAGCATGCACACTAAACTACTGTGTGATACGGTTTCCGAAATAATGGCCGGATGTCCATAGTTTGAGTTAAAAATAATAATAAAATTAAATAATTTAGACGGAAATTTAACAGGTATAAAATAATGGCTATAGCCATTAAAGGAGGTATATAATATTGATAGTGCTGGTTTAGTTGCTTGAGATTTCTATGAATTGTAGAGGTTTTTTTCAATATTGCATTATCATGACATATAAAGTTAGAATTATAATATCTAACAATGTAGGAAACAATGCTAGATATTACAACAATACACAAATAAGTAAGTTTGAAGCCAAATGTTCACAACAAGAACTATATTCACTTAGTCTGTATACGCTTCTTAACATGTTTTTACGTATTATATTATAAAATTGATATGACATTTTAGTATACTCTATTGTATTTTCATATGGGGCATGTTATACTTGCTGGTCGTTTTAATGCAATGTTTTATGACAATAACCCAAAGTCTGCTGCCTTAACAAGCATGAAATTAGTGTCGCGATTAAAAATAAAAACGAAGAAAAGCGCGCTGTCAAGACTCAGTATGAAATGAACACGCTTTATACGGTGGGCAACCAGTCATTATGGCCGTTAAGGTCCTTTTTAATAATTTAGTACGCAATGAAAAGTATCCAGCGACTATCTGCATCCCTTTTTACAAAAGAAATAGCAAGACACCGTCAAGTCCTACTAGTTATAGGCTGATTCTACGTGTTTTAACGTTTGTAAAACATTTGAAACTCGCATCGTAAATAGATTAAAGAAAATGTCATTTTCGACATTTCAAAACAAACAACAAAGACTGAGATGAATAACTCTAGTTATAGCATAAATTAACATGCAGTGGAAGTAATGTTTACGTAGCTCAATTAGATATGAAAGGCGCTTCTAGGTTGTTTGGCACGACACGTCATTTCTGAAATGTATGAAATCATACGATTTTGGAATACAAGGGCATACATAAATAAACGTAGATATGTTTGCCGATGGGGCGTATTGTCAGGTTTTTATCATTCGGCGGACATTATCGATCTACTTTTTTTGGTAGGAAGAAGCTGGTAATGGCGCAAAAGCTGGAACAATTGCTACCTTCGTAGACGATTTTACAAAAAATGCCTATCAGTATAATTATTAAGAACATTTGCCGGACAATTACTTACTTATGTCGAATTTTCCACTCAATTGTGGATATTATTCAACTTTAAGTATGGGATGCAGGCTAAAATACGCATTGGAGAACATTGCTAAACAAACAAACAGTCATTCACGCGATGAAAGTTTATGGATTACACAGGGGTTAGTCCGCTAACTTCCGCAAATATATATCGAAATATCATTATGCAAACTACTTGTTTGGAAGCAATTTTTGGAAAAACCTCCTGGTTTCATCAAAAGAAGTCAGCATTGTGTTGTACAATGCTTTAAAAATATAGGTGAGACGATGGCGGGACTATATTGTCTTATAAGCTTAGTCGAGATCCGCAAATTATATTTCCTGCGAAAGTTATTCTATTAGACCAGTTTGAACCGACAGCTATTTACAGGGAAATATATGATATTTCTTAATCGTCAAACAAGGAAACCAATGCTTGGTTTTATTCCTGACATATACACAAATACTGCTCACTAGATATCTTTAACGATTTCATTAGCATTATGAAAAACACATTTAGACAAAAAAACAGCATAAGTATGAAAACTAATTCGGATAAATCACCAGGACAACCAACTCGACAAAAAAGATAAATGAAATCATTTCGAAAACTACTGGCTTATGTTTGTCAATGATAAAGAAAAGGCTGTCGCGTATTGTAGTCCTTAAATATTGACCAAAACATAGAAATGACAGAAACAATGGCCTTCTTATTGTAGAAATGATCGTAAGGGCGCCATTTCAGTTTACCAATTCATAGAGTTCATGAACTCATTTGAAACAAAGAGCTTCATTGCTCTTATAAGGCAAAATATATTTTGACTTTGCAAGTTTAACTTTAAGTATTTATTTGTGAAAATCAATAAAATACTTACCTTCAAATTTCATCTTACGGTCCTTGTATAACGCGTTGAGAGAACACGCCATTTCGCTTGAAATGATGATGACGGGATGAGCATAGGACCGTTGAATCGCTTCACCCATTCAGAGTAAATTATTCTATTTCTTATAAATATTTCAAAGCAAGTGTATCTGTGACGGATATATGCATAGAACAACACCCGCTTGAACAATTAAACCCCTAGACAATCGAAACGTTCAATATATATTGATTAAAAGGGTGCTATTTTATTGCGTACAGTTCTACATTGTTATAAGAATGGACATATCGCGACCGGAGATTATATGGAGTTTTATTGTTGTGAAGGGTCTTACTGTTCTATTGTAGACGTTCGTGCACGTCGTTCAATCTTTTAGTGTGAATAACTTTACAATCTGGTAGATGGGACATTCGTTCGAGTGCTTCAACAAATAGTGTTCACCAGCATCGCATCAGGTAAAGGCAAATATACTAAAACGAGTTGGCAATAATTGAGTTAATCTGTTTGTTTCATTTTATCATAAAATATAGCTCACCATCATAGCTAACCCGAGTTGATCAATAGGCTGCGCGAAACAAACAGGTT
This sequence comes from Mya arenaria, assembly GCF_026914265.1. Taxonomy (NCBI): domain Eukaryota; kingdom Metazoa; phylum Mollusca; class Bivalvia; order Myida; family Myidae; genus Mya; species Mya arenaria. The sequence goes on from NC_069122.1 coordinate 48,701,887, forward strand.
ATTACTGATTGAACAGAATTTATATCCATTTAGATAATTTTCCCACAAAAGCGCAAACATACCAGATTGTTTCCAAAAACTGTCTTGTGTCCCATTTTGAAGCAATTTTGGTTTTGAAGTGGGTTTTTGAGTAGATGCGGTTGAAAGGACGACACGGATACAACGCAATATCCTAGCGCTTAGCTTACAGGTGGATACATAATTCAGTTAGAACAATACTTTATTGGATTTATGAGTATGATTTTGTCACCGCATTGTGTTGTTTTTTTTCTAAGCATTCTGAATTTGATACTAATATAATTGTTGGCATGCTCCATGTCAGTGTATACAAACAATGTGTTATTGTGTATTTGCCAATTGTTGGAGCCATCGACATTTCCAACCATACGACCAAACGACACTGACAACAACGCCTCAATATATGATATGATAATATACAACTTTAAACATTTAAAATCATGCAATTTCAAAGTAGTATAATATAATACATAATGACTTCAAACAATTGATTTTACTAATGTCTTCTTTCTGATACTATGTTTAGAGAAATAGTGGCATAAGAAAAGCACAACATATGACGTCTGTAAAAAGGTTGTGGCCGTTTAACCCCAATATCATAATTAAAAGCTACTGGTTTGCAAGAAAATTATAAATAATTTTCTTTCGCTTCTGATTGTAAAGTCCGATCATCAGGCATGATAGCGTAGATATTCGGCAACCTCCATTTCCGGCTTTCGCACGTTGCATAGAGTTTTCAATCCGTTTTTATGTCAGTCTTCATGTCAATCACATAGCATTGAGAATGGTTTACAGTTCAGGCCGCAACAAGCAAAAACAAGCAAGACACCACTAACAGTAAACATCAAAATACATCGATGATAAATCAAGGCATATTGAGCTTAGTACTGTTTAATTGACTTGCCAATAGGAATAACTCGGTTTAGATCGCTCAAACATATCTTAACGTATAATATGCGTTTTCTAGCCGAATAATCTGGACATGAGCTTGGCTTGCATACCTTTCTGATAACAGTATAGAAAAACACTCAATTTAATAACCCCCATTCAATCAGTAAAATTACAAGCAAATATTACTCGATGTGACAGCTCCTTGTGAGTATTTTTTCAGCTTCTTTAAATAGCAGGGGAAATACTGAATTACCTTGCAATAGGGTGGAAATGGATTGAATTAGACGCATAAAATCACTCCTTTTGCCATTAAGTAGTCATTAAGTAGTCATTAGAAGTTAGCTGTTAACGGTTGTTGATTGGATTTAGAAAATTATGTTTAATCATAATTGAGAAAGATTGGCATTAGTTGGATACACTACTTTATTGTTTAACACACCTTTGAACGCATTCGCATGTCAATCTCGCGGCAATTTTAAATATTTACCATTATCGTTGGTAATAAACGTAAGTTCCTAACAGAGAGAACATGGTGTAGCCTCCTATGATTTGTCAAAAACTTTTGGGAATGTGAAAGATGTAAGGTACCAAATCATAGTTAGATTCTGAAATGAAAAACAATTCGGGTCCAATTTTTGCATGATGCGCATAACTTTCATGGTTCTGTGTACAGGCAACGACAGTACGTAAAGATGTTGTCTTAAGCACTGCTGTACAAAACATTATTATATATCGGGAATTGTGTAATTTTCGGCCAGTCAAAATAAGATATGAAACGTACGAACTCATATTAATGCTGTCTTATTGAGGATGTGCTTATGTGTATTTGATATGATTTTGGATTACATGTTGTCGAACAAGTAATATAATAATAAAGATACACAGATCAATAACTTTCATACTAATATGGAAACAACCATGATGAACAACGAATTAAGGCTGGTCTGCAAGATGTATAATTATGCATAAAAGCAGTCAATTATTTCAAAGTTATGTTGATGCAATAAATATTTTATAGCCATGTCGTAAATTTTCCGTAAATATCAGGCAAAAAGTTATCAATTTAGTTTTATGCTATGCTTTGGAAGAGCAAAAATAATTTCTGTCTAAATCAACCGTTAATTAGTTAACATATTTCTATGCGATTTAAAAGATATTTAATGTCTGAAATCGTGTATACGAAAGTTTGTTAACTACCTAAAAGCCTTAAGCCAAATTTATAACAGAAATGCATTACGCGACACAAGAGACAACCCACATCAACCACCAAAGTGAAACAAACTTCGTTCCAACAATTAAGTGTCAAGCAAGTTCACATGAGATAAAATGCTGTATTGACACTTTGATCTACAAACATTTTGACACATGCCAAACTTGATATATTATTATTAATCGGGAATTAGAACCTTTGTATGACTTTCCTAACATACGCCTCATAAAACATCCTCATTCGTTACACGGATAGGCATTATTTATGCGTATAGCCACACGTATGATCCTTAAAGATGCATAGCGATAACAACCATAGCCCAATTGATTTGTATAAAAAACGAAATCGCCAGATAACATTTTTAAAATGAAACTGTACATCAATCAGACAATTTTTATAAGATCGCCGTAAATAATTCAATGGTCTTCTTTATTTTAAACATAGCAAAGTTATTATTGGGATTAAATATTTGATATCATTAATATCATTGATTATACAATGAAAACTCGAGGGACAAGACCACTCGAACATTAAAAAAATAACAACCATGAAGAAAGGCATATCCAATAATGAGGCAGCGCTTTCAAACAGAATGTATTGATTGCTATTCATTATCTCGAACATTTCTATCGTGGAGCTAATTAATGGCTTAATGATAAAGAAGACGGAGAAAATGCCGAAGATGTTGAATTGTAGCTCTGATAGATTTTCAAACAGATTGATTTTTGTATCTGGGAACTATATTGATTAATAATAAAACTACATCTCCTTTCATAATAAATCTATAAACAAATTGACTTAGTTCTTGCTATCGTAGTTGACATAACGCAACGAGTCAAAATTTGTTACGAAACACGTTTAAGTTTTAATATTTATGCAAAAAGCTACAGAAACAAGCTCAGTAGCGAAAACAGTTTAATCATAAACCCGGTTTAGTGGCACTGGGTAAACGCAAAAGACATAGAACATAAAATCACAATCAAGAAACATAGAAGAACAGCACAAAACGCCACAAACAGCACAGTGCATACAAACTATATATCAAAAATAGGTATGTTTATCAAGAATTGTTAGGTACCGCCTTGGAACGGTCAGTAAAATGTAAATTTACTGGGGGTTTAAACAAGTTTATGTGCACAAACTTCACTCTTATCCAAACAATCCTTAATAAAGATAAAACGCAAAAGGTTAATCTTATCAAAGTGTGCATTAACTTGAGGAAACTTATCAATAAAACAAATAATAATATACGTATAGGTAAACCCCAAGTACTTCTATGATTAGAGATCCCAACTCTATCTGCAGACGGAGGGATACGATTCAGAGCACCTAATGCAAAAGCTTTTCAAAGATACGATACAGTCATTGTTGGAAACTATAAACATCCCACACAGTCTGCATCATTGTACTACTGGGAACAAATAAGGAAAGCATTATTAAAAATAAAAGCGACCTGTATTAGCTTATCTTTCCTTCCAAATGATTTAAAATGTAAGATATTTGAAGAAAATGAAGTCATATGCGAAAACACTCCAAGTCAGCCAAAAACGTGTTCGCCAAACAAAAAAGTTTGAACTTCTGATGCGCGATTTCTGCTTTGTAGCATATAAACAATAATAGAGACAATAAGAGACGTGCAAGAGCAATATGTTTATGACACAACAATCCACTTCATTTTTAAAGCATTTCGTGAAAGGCATTTGTCTAACCAAAAACAAAGGCTGATCGGGAACATAATATGGAATGAATAATTGATATGTTTAACAGTAAGCCATTTCACCAAGATGTGTCTCATAATAAAGCAAGCGGTATCGATTCTTCCACATTATCTTGATCAGTCCTTCCTGGAGCTAAATACTGGCACAGTATATAAAGTATATGGAGACTTTTGTGTTACCAATGACATGGATTAATAGGGAATATTATGTAAGTCGATTGATCTGTCTGGTTGTATTCACAGGTCAAGTTTTATATATCAAATTGAACACAATAACATAAACAACAACACAATCAAAAAGGGAAAGGCAGCATATCAAAATCCGAATGTTAAGAACATTGCATTCATCATTCTATCAAAAAATCTAAAAACACATGTATAGTGGTCTTTACATGATTGCGCAAAATATCAAGCGTAGAAGTATTGAAATGTGTACAAAAATATTTTTCTGTGTATTTATTTGTTTTTTTAAATTCCTTAATTTATCTTATTTAAGATTTTAAGAAGACAAAAGACCCATCTGCCTTTTGTATAAGCTGAACTGTATTTTGAAATGTTGTTATTACATTTTGTGCATAAAGTATACATTGCACAGAAGAAATAAGATGGACATAACAAAGGTTAGACGCTAAAGATCAGTATGCCAATACAACTACTGTGACAGGTATTTCGGAAAAATAAGTCAGTTTAAGTTCTGCTAGTAAACAGTCGCAAATTGTGATGAGTTTTGTTTGATGTTAATGTATCTATAACATTAATTTCGCCTTTGAATAGTCAAAATGAGCTTATGATAGCAACCATATCTGTACTGATATTTCTCTCCATGCACAAGAGTATTATGCAACACAGACCATCTACAAGACGTAACAATGACATTGTGTTGTAGTGATTTTGAGTTTCACTGACCATTCCAAGGCGGGAACAATTTATCGGTAAAGCTATTTTGTTTAAACAAGTATCTACTTTACAAAATGAAAAAGTGCGACTATACAAACATTTTGGATGGTCAAACAAATAAAATATATAGATCGGAAAAATAGACATACAAATTGTATAAAAGACCGTAGGTATTACAGACAGAATTGAGAAGAAAACGTTAAGCCCTCCAACGTCTCGCTTTTGTCATATTTTTTATACGTTTATTGTTTGCTTTTGTACGTGTTTATACAATTATATCATTTGTACCTTTGTGTCCGTGGCTTCAGTGCCGTTTGGACAATTGCCTTGTGATTCTAAGCAGGGCTATATTGTATTTGGTTTACTTCTAGACGTCTCCATACTTCTCATTGTATCATTAATTATATTTATCCCCTCAATATTTAGATCCAGTATTGATGAAATGCAATCCCAATAATAAACAATGGAACATTATACTCAAGGGTTGAAGGAATTCGCAAATACAATTAAAGAAACGTAAACACTTAAATCCATGGAGACATTTGTTCAATGGGCTAAATAATAACAATACAATTATGGTTTATTTGTTCTGTTAATGCTGTAGAATGATATTGAATGTACACACTTCATGTTCTGCATTAATCCAGACTTTCATAAATGTAAATCAGTTGAATTGACCTGCTGTTATCATGATCCTTAGAAAGAGTCGTCTTACTCTTTTAATTACATATTATGGACATGTAAGTACACTATGGTATCAAATGTGTGACCCATGTACCCTAAGACTGGATTACAAATATTTAAGAACGACAGTCAAAGCATTCAGGCATAATGTCCTTGTATTAAAGCGATACTTTGATGACGAATAAAATTTACCATGTATTTCATCCTGTTATCAATGTTAAGGACTTGACTGATATTAATAACTTAACGAAGTTTGGTCTGCGCTATAACACGCGTATGCAACGATAATAGCACGTTAAACCATTTAAGTGGGAGTTCATAAAATGTTCAAAGTGTAAAGGAGAACAATCGAGCAATAACGAGTGTAATAGGTAAAATAGTGAGCGGATTTAAATTTGCACAAAGTGTTCGTAAATAGCAATTGGTTTAAACTTAGACATGAAGCTATAACAAAAATAAACAACTGCAATGCATTGCGCGTTGACCATTAATCGTTGAAATGCCGAATTGTCTTCATTAAGCTAATATCTAATACAACAAAACACTAAGACACATTGTTTAATTATAGCAAATCATCAAAAAAAGGAGTAACATTGACAATGCTTATACCAGTTATAGGTGTGGTTCAATTGATTGATATTGTAGTCTGCGAAAATGCGTAATGCGTATCAAAGGTTATATTTCGCACGACAAATTAAATTTGTGCTTGGAACATCCGAAAAGGAAAGACGTCATGAATAAACAATTTCAGCGGTTTCACTAGTTTAGATAGTTTTAAAACATCAAGTGTAAGGTTGAGAACTCATGAACGAGATTTAACTCCATGTGAGTTATAACTTAGTTTTCATAGAACGTGACAAAGCACATACCCAACAATGACCATCAGTCTAATCATTTACTTCTTACTTAAAATAATATTTATATGAAAAACTACAGAACAAGAGAACTATACAAATAGAGTTTTCCTTTCCTCATCCGCCATCGAATACACTAAATATATCTTCCAGGTCAGAGACACGGATGTGGTGTATCCAAAGCGATCTAGTCCAAATATCGAACATCGTGACAACGTTCGTCAACAATGAATCGTTTACAAGCAGCATCGGTTATGGCAACTGGTAAAATAGTATCAGATAATTAGAAACTGTAGTTTAAAGACGGGGAATTGAATACATGGTCGATTCATTCGGTGAGAAACTCCAATAAAAAGGATGACTTGCATTGGTTTGAACGAAAAACTGCTTTAACAGTTATAGGAAATAGTGTTCGACGTAGGGAAGTGGACGAGATAACACCGTGTATTGCTATTGTTTTCTCATACGTAGAATACAAATAATCGGAATATGTCATGCTGTTAGGTGTGTACCAAAGACATTTTGTGAACCTACACCGTCGAACTTCGGAATTGGCAATAACTCATCAAGCGGTTACTGTGGATACGGAGGACATGAAATGTTACAAAATTATCAGAAACACATCAAGGGGCAGTAGGAACAACTGTGTTTGCATTCTAATTGATTTCACATCCAGCACTCAGTAACAGCATAAACGTTGTTTGTTGTATTGACTGTTTACGGCTTAGAGGGAACATTATAGAAATATTGAATAATTGATACACAATAAATACATTCGTTCTAAAACTACTTCAGGCATAACTGTATTGCATGCATTCAAAGACCATCTGGAAATGAAAGCATTGTTAAAACACTTTTAAATTAGAATATGTTGTTTTATCTATGTCTTAAAAATGTATGCGTCAGAAACATGAAACCACTATTCATGAATTTGATAGATGATTGTTGTGTTTTGTTTTAGCATAGGAGAAGAGCTCTTTATGAAATTGAGTATTGTTTTGAAACACAACACTGGAATAACAACCCTTTTTGCTTTTAACTGCAAATCAACATCTTTGAAAATGGATTTGAATATAGCGGACGTTAGCCACACCGGCTCGGATATTCGTTTCCATGACGAAATACCACCCGGATCGTTATCACAGGTTGAAATGTATCACAGACTCATGCACGACAACAAGAAACTCATTTATGAGATTAAAGTTGGAATAATATCTGTCATCGGAAGTATTATAATTCTAGTGTGTCTGGTGTATATAGCGATTCAGTGCAAACGTAGGTCGTCTAAACTTTACCACAGCTATGTGAAAAACCGGAGACCGGATAATAAACATTCAGACGGTTTGAACGATTCCACGGATAACTTATTGAAGGCAAAGATCCATCATATCAGTATCTCATCTAGCAATACTGATAATGAGCATTTTGTTTGACAAGAACGGTAATTGTCATCTGATTTGTTTTAGTTGTTTGTACACGCTGTATGCAATAAGTGTTCCAGTTATACATATACAGTTACCTCAATGCATGAACACAAGACTGACAATAAGTTAAAAGCATTTTCATGTCAGTTGTGATTAAAGTTTTGATTTTGTGCTCTTTTGATTGATCGTTAGTTTTCAAATATCTTTAATTGTTCACATTTTGATTACTTAACAATATACTAGAGATACCTGTACCTGTATGTTACTGTATATGTACTACGTCATTCGGTTGTGTATATATTCTACAGATTCACAATGCTATATAACTTATTCAAATATCAGAGAGTATAAAATAACACGTTTTAAATGATATTTCGAAAACGACTTTAAACTTATTCACAGCATGTAGCGAAATATTCAGGTACAATCAGCCGTAGTGGTTTTAAGCAGCTCTAGTGCATCGTAAATAATTCATAACTCATCTTTATCACGGTTAATCGATTACCACTTTTGTCTGCAATCATACAGATTATTTGGGTATCAGATAATACTCCAGTGTGAAATTGAGCCTCATCTCTATAGCTCAAATCATTACCAATAGTTCATTGTGCAATTTATTGTTATTGTTTTTTTTCCCACTAGACACTGAACATGTCTATCAATTTTAGAACAGTTACTAAATATAATTATCATATGCGTTGATTATTTTGATGTTTTTGTTGTAAACATTCAGTTTATGTTACATGAATGATTTATATACTTTTTGAGAAAATGAAATGCAGCTGTTTGATTGCAAGATTATTGACAACAGCACATATTAGTGAGCATATTGATGTGATAGAAATTAAATGCAATATCTAAATGAATGTAATAATTCAATGTTCTCGTTTAAATATTAAATTTTTGATGTAAGGATTAAAGTGTTTATTTTACTTTCTATTATCAAACGAAATGTTTATAACTCCGGTTTCATATATTACCGTCGTTCTTGTGTTAATAACTTTTTTAGAAAGTTGCATTTTGTCAATCATGAAATAAATACAGAATTTCTTTGGCATCATTTCACTTAACATGTTATTATAGGCATATTAATTTGTAATACAACTGATACAAAGCGAATCTTATCAGCAAAACTGCATTTGTTCGATGATACATATCATTCGTTTGATAATACTTTGGAACGCAGTTGCTGTCTCACGTCTTTGTTCACATTAAATCCAGTAATGAATCAATACCAATATGTGTGGATTGTCCCTTTTAACAAGCTAAATGCTAGTAGCACGTGTTAAACCCGGAACACCTGCCTCAGACAAATTTATTTTGACTGTTCGCCCTAATAAGCTCTTTGTTTTCTTTTTGATTTGCAAACATGCAAGAACACAAAAACAACAACATCAGAATGTGCATGCACTAACCTTACCTGTTTCAGATAACCTTATTTGCTTCCGAAATATCCGATGTTTATAAAAAAGAACAAATGCATATAGTTATTTGTTCTCTCGCAAGTTTTCGTCTAAATTATTGGTTAGATTTTAAAACTTGAATTCAATTAATAATTCAAATATTTTATTTTATACCAATTAACAATACTTCTCAGACCCATTCCAGTTATACGAGTGATTCATTAGGTATAGCAGGAAGCCATAAAACGAATAAAGCCGGGGTATCTGATATAATGTATCGATTTGTAATCCTCATCGTAGTCATTTTCTCTGGAGCTAAGTACTTGGCCTAATAGAGATATTGTCATGGAGTTGGGGCACTGGTTCTAGTTCAAGGTAATAGATCTTGATTGGACTCAATATGAATGACATTTGTGCTATTTTTTTCATTTTCAAATTCAAATATGTGCTAGGCGACATTTAGTAAATACAATATAATAAAGACTTTTAAGACTTCAACAAATGCATTTGTTTCACTGCCTGGGACCCAAGTGACATTTTGTAAACAACACATTGGAGATGGTAATATTAATCACAATAGGTTTAATCAGTGAAAAAAGAATTCACTGCCTATTCTATTGAGTACCGTGTGATATTGTTCTCAAAATCAACTTTGGAATGCCGATCATATCAATTTATTTTTGCGAAATAATATTCTGTTCTAGTTTGATGTGTACGTCGTTCAATTTTCTAGTGTAATTAATTTTTACTGTGTCCGTTAGATGGAGCATTTTTTGATTGCTCAGGTAATGGCGAATTTGTAACAATTAAGTTTACTTGTTTGTATCAGTTAATACAGAAAATAGTTCAATACAAAACACCCGAGGTGCTCAGTGAATTTATAACAAAACAATATTTTTATTGATTGAACAAAAATGACTTTTATTTTTAAGAACGTATATGAATAGTAAAGTGCAATTTATAAGCAAGCAAACTCGTTCAGACTGTTAAAAGTTGAAGCTGCAAAATATTACAATTTTCATTTTGACGTAAAACCTCACAGTATAATATAGTTTTTGTATTCAACTTGTCTTACACTGTAATACTGATTCGTCATAGTTCTAAAAGTTTTTCACAAAAAAAAAATCATAAATTTCTAGTAGCGATTGTAAAATGCGACCATCAGGCAGGCTGTGTAGTATGGAGGCTATTCGTTGCCAAAAGTCCAGACGTGTAATTCCCATAATGTGCTTCTTAATCGTACTAAATATCTCTTACATTTGTCAATGTAGACGTGCTATTTGTTGTTTCTTTTCGTCAGTTTTTCAGTATTGATTTGTCATTTGTCATTATAGTAGTCAAAATGTATATTTGTCAGATCGACCTTGTTTAAACTCACTAAAATATAGATTGTATAACTTGCCTTTAACAATATGATGATGTAATTTAGAAAGCCGAATCATGCATATGTAAAACTGCAATCCTACAGTCGACACTCACATACGTAAAATGAACATTTGCAGTCCAACAAGTCCAGGTTTACAAAAGTCAATTGACAAGTTCAGAATAACAAGGATAGACGATTTCGCCTATACCTTATATGGTAAATGTCACCAAAAGAAACGAAGGTGAATGGGCGGAGCTAACGAATCAGATTTTCTTTCGTTTATTTCCGTCGAATCAAGCAAGGGAGATAACATCTTCGCCTACCTCCTGTAAATTCCCGGTTGTAAGTCCGAGTACTATCTCTTTATTTCACAATAAAAACTAAACTTAACTTCATCTTTTATTTTATTTTGACGATCAATGTTCCTAAATGGGTTATAAATCACCATATTATTTAGTCAATTGCAGTTGGGTGTATCTGAGCTGGGCTCGCAGACCCAGATTTATACTGCCACTGTCAGTTGTTGTTTTTTTACTTATATACCCAAGCAAGCAAAAAGTATTCATTTATTTTATTTACAAGTGGACCATGGGCGGGTCGTTCAGTGTGTGTGTGGGGGGAGGTGTAGGGTCTGTGTCTTCCCCAGTTGGCCCGCAAGTAAACTTAAAGGTTAATTTTTTTGTCAATATTTCTCAGTAAAAAATACTTAATTACGCCATAATGCACCAATTCAGACTAAACATATTTAAAATATTCTAGGGGGAGTACCCCTAAACCCCACTTCCCACATTTTAAACATATTAATGTCATGCCCACTCGAGGGATCATGTCCAAAACGTTTTGCCCCTAAGTAACGCCCCTCTAACGCAAGTCCCTGTTCAAAACCTGCTCCAGCAAACCCACGAAACTTTTGATGGACATCATAATGATATCCACCTAGTTTTGTCTGATGTTATACATTTACTATCTTAATAAGCATGTATGGTGTAAACGTGTAATTTCAATACATCATTGAAACAAAATATCCATGTGGATGGAAAAACAGCCCTCCAACCCACTTGTGTCCCCCCAGTTATGAATTACGGGATCTGCCACTGTGAACCATAACAATCAAGTGGGGGATATCAATAACATGAAAAAATAGATATCGTGAGTCTTAGATTAGAAAAACAAACGCGCGATTTTTCCCCTCCAAAATGGCTAGGTCCGCTTCACTTAAATGTGAAAAAAGCCCTGACTGTTGAGTGTGGGTGGGGTATAAAAGGAAGCAGCAAGTAATAATTGTGTATTAGCAATAAATTGACTTCATCATTAAATTACTTTATTAATTACCTATAAAATAATATTGTTTACAGTATAATGTACGAGTTATATGAAGTTGTAATCTAAGTGTATTTTATCCATACAAAACTGCCATCATTTTTCATTTTTCTTAAAACGTTACTGTAGCCATAAAACATCAATTTGCGAACGTAAAACTGAAAAACTGTATCTGATGTTTTGTCAGCAGTCTGGTATCCAGACATTTACGCAAATTGGCTAATTCCAAAACAAAAAATAAAAATAGTTGTCAACACGGTCAATCTGTGAGAGTGCAGCTTTAAAAGAAAAATAAGACAGTGTGACTTTTCATTCTTGAAGTATAATTTAATGCTAATGACTTACATTTTGTTGTGTTTAAGTCAATTGTCATTTTGCATACATCTCATTTCATGTCATATGTGCGTATTAATTACTATTATATAGACAAAAACATGTTGTAGTATCATATATTATTTTATTCGACATATAATAATTTATAATCCACCCTGTTTCAAAATCATAGTCCATAATGTCATAATATAGATGATTTGTAATGTCCATAATAACGGCCGCAATGTCCATGGTCCAAAGTATCCATAATTGGTTTAAATAGAGCCGAGTGATGGCGGAAATTTCCAAAAAGACGTAAGGAGGAGTTAAGACATGGTTAAGGCAGAGTTAAAACATGGTTAAGGCGGAGCTATCTATAAATAAAATTAAATTCATCTCGTAAACATGTTGAACTGCGAATGAAAAGTCACCACCATACAATGTACTTTGTAGAACTACGAACTGAAATCTGTCTTCTACACACCGCAATGTAAAACCCGGCATGTGACTTTCACAGAATGACGTGTGTTTAACATACACAACTTTATAAACACGACTGAATCGTCTGTTGATTAGATGCAACGAGAATAAAACTCTAATTGGTACAATGAAAAATGAAAATGTGCAGTGTAAAATGTAAACATACAACCGATGAGTTGGCGGTTGTAAAATGTAAATTGGTAAATCATCAATGTTACAAACCTAAAATACACACATACACGTCTGGATTTTTGACAACGAATAGCCTCCATAGTGTAGGCAGTAACTTGGCATTCGTCGTCTCCGACTTCACACGTGGACTCCGGTCAGAGATTTTCATCGACACCAAACACCTTTGAACACCGATTTTCTGTCATGAAACCCCGACAAGCAGAAACAAGAAATGCATCACAACCAGTTAATAGCAAAATAATTCGATTCTAAAACCGTATATATTGATGTATGTATTTGAAATTGAAAGATATACAATAGGATAATCTTTGTTTTAGATCGTTTAAGCGTTTGCCAATTTCGATACATTTGAAATTTGACTAAGCGGACTAATTAGGATAAAAGCTTTCCTGACATAATTTTGAGTACTAAATAGATTTTGAAATGTCCTTATTTAGCTATTTTTCAGTTTCTATAAGTAGCGAGACACCATGTCTGAAATATGCCATATTACTATTTATAAGATGTCAGCTAAAACGGTTGTTTGTTTGATTGAGGTACTTATGTTTATATATATATTAAAAGATTGGCATTAGTTGGATCAATTACTCTATTGCTTAGTTTTGGTATAAAATAGTTCTTAATTGTGTCTGGCCTCCATGAACATTATTGATCGTATTATGATTTGGCAAAATCCAAACATAATTACTAGAGCATAGTAATATTCTCTGCAGGATAAGGCTATATGTGTTTCCCTTGTCAAATAGTTGCCGTATACGATTTCAAAAAGCCTTTCATAATGTTCTCTTGCTCTGTGTACAATCATCGACAGAGCATAACGATGTTGTCCATGTTTTATGTTCAACGGTATCAATACTATTTTCGAGGGTATGTACAAAAATGCCAGTTACACATAAAAATAAATGGCATACACCGATCATAGTAATGTAGTCGAATTAAGGAATATTTTATAGAAGATGTTTGAACGAAGTAAATTATCCATTTTAATGGTACTCAGCCCTAAGTCCTACGCCAAATTCTACATTATATGATATGATTCTTGACTTGAGTCTGTAGCATTCTTCATATATACATTGTTCTACAATCTAACTTTGACAATTGCTAGACTTGTGATATAACTCAAACGGGGTTTCAGGGGATAACGTTTAAACGACTGTCTTCACATATGCTGAGCAGACCTAGTAAATCCTTGGAAGGCCCAACCGTCATTCCTACGTCCAGTTTCACGTATGACCATGAACGACGCATGAACATTTCAACCATATCCTTACATATTTATATATTAACAAAAACCCAAGATAGCATTGATCAAACAAAGATGTACATCAATATTACTGTTTTTGTTTTACGGATGACGTGAAAAGCTCATAGGCAATATCAATTCTATGCAGAAGTCATCTATCAAAAAAAATATAAATAAGCAGCAGTATCAAACAGGATGTATCAATCATTTCGACAATTTCCTTCCGTGAGCTAATTAATGGCACAGTTGTATGGACGATGGAGAGATTGCCGAGGTGTTTAAGCTGATGATTGCTCCTATATATCTTCAAACAGATTGAGCCATCAGTTAAGCTTCGTTTTTGGACAATAAATTTAGCAAGAGTAAAACTTAATCTTCTTTTTTTGTATATAAAAGTATACAATTAGACATATTTAAAAAATATATATTCAATAACCCTCAAATTATATACAAACGTTTAAATTTTTTAGAAAAACTTTAAAATTTTAAGGCAAAAACTTCCAAAAATCAGGCCGCAATTTCTCACAAATTCTTAAGCTTGACATGTTTTAATAACTATTTTCAATAAGACAACATTAATACTTAAATTGAAATTTGATAAATGAAAAATGGTTTATTGTGGTTATCATAACGGTACTTCCTATATAAGGAATACGCACTCTTAAGTTTATATATCGCAAACTATTGATTAACACGAATTAACCGAATTCTACTATAAGGGACTTGAGAGGTTTCGAGAAATTGGGGCCAGAAACTATTTTAGCCAATATTTCATCTCAACATATCGTGCAATATGTTAATTCGTTAATCAAGCAATTATTCAACCGCTTTTATAAGTATTTGTCATGGACATTTAGAACACCAATAAACAAAGGTTGATAAAGAACTAAATATGGAATAGATAATTGATATGATTAATGGTAAGCCGTATCGTGAATGTTCGTCTCATAGTCAAGCCTGAATATTATACCGAATGTATCGATTCTTAATCGCAATCATGAACAGTCTCTTCCTGGGGCTAAATGCTGCCACAGCAATAAGGAAGATTGAAAGATGAAGATATTTCCATGGTTTATTCGCTGTTATACTGGATAAATTCGGAGTGTTATGTAATTCGATTGTTCTGTCTGGTTGCATCCGCAGGTCAGGTTTGATATATCTGTACTCAAGCGATGATATAAACACATATAACAACCGACTGACTTTGTATTTCTTTAAGTTAGTTAAATTACGTACTCTTTACAAAAATAATAGTACTTTTCTTAAAGAATGGATTTAAACTCGACGGACAAACGTGTGTGTGGTTTTAATGAAGTAGATATGCGTATGCACAAATTCCGAAATTTTGAAGTTTAAATAAACGCATAATTTAGTCTGAAAATTAAAAGGTATAAAACAAATGCTATGAGGCGTTATAGAGTGTTTAAGTACTGCATTTGTGTCACTGTGTGTTGATGAACAGGCATGTTGTGAAAATCACATTAAGGGTGCTATTAAAGAATGAATTCTTTTTAAAAAGAGAGAATGTAGATAGAAATGAAGCATGCATTTTAAGCACTCGACTGTTGATTCATGATACGAGACAGATTTTGTGACATTAGTAATTTGTCCATATTTTTGACACATTGAATGAGAGACCATTGTACATGATGTATGCCTCATTTCAACAATCTGTAGAGTGCATTCGTAACATGGCAATGTAATTAATATAGTAATTATTATATAGTATAATATTTGGCCATAGTAATTGATTGTGTTTCTGTGTTTCAGGAAACAGGTAGTAACTGTCAACATTAGCAGACCTAGCATCACACATAGTCGACAACTCTTATCAATAATTAGATGACATGAAGTTAAATCGTTAAAATAAAGAATGGTTTGAGAAGGATTAGAGAACGAGCAATTCTTAAAGATAAATATATTACTTTAGGTCATCTAACTGACCTAAAATACATATTCATTGGCTGACATATTGTAAACACATATCTGTTATCGTCTAGAACTTAATGCCGGTATGTAATGGTTGCCGGTCTGTAATTTCATTCGGACTCCACACACTTAGACCAGCCCAAATGCGTTCATACCCCGATAATGACATCAGCTCCGCAATTCATTCCTTAAATGAAATTAAAAAAAAATAACGATGTAATTTTGGTTTATTTGGTCTGTTAATGCTGTTCAATAAATTGAATGAATTGAGTGACCACACTTGATCAGAATTTGTTATAAGTCACATTGATCTGCTTTCTATATAATCCTTAGATATAGGCGTCAGACGTTTTCTGTTACTTAATACAGACATGCAACTGCATTTTGGTTTTAATTTTTTTACCTTTCTATGTCAAAGGAGCGACAGACTGAGTTACCAAAATTTAACAATAAAATCAATGCATACGGGCATAATATCCTTGATAATCACAAATGCCAAAATAAATGACATTTTAATTTTGCAATTGTAAATATTATAATATATAACATTCAACTAGAAATCATTCAAGCAATACTATGATTTCAAATGTAGTTTACTGATGTTGATATTAATGTTAAGGACTCAACTGGCATTATTAACTTAACCCATTTAGTTTTACTGACCGTTCCAAGGCGGTGTCTAACAACCACCCCTATGTGTTAACACACTAAATATGTAGCGTGTCGTTTGTGGAAAATTGTGCTAATGTTCAATGTTTCTGGATTGTGCTTGTTTTTCTGTTCTTTGTGTGTCTTTGGCGTTGACCCTGTGCAAATAAACGGGGTTCAAGTTTAAAATTTCGACTATTGTTCTTTTTCCTGTAGTATTTCATAATAACACTCGTTTGCAACCATTTGCATAAACCACTCCACTGGCCAGTCATAAAATGTTCAAAACGATACAGAGAACAATCGAATAAAAGCGATTGTAATTGGTGAAGAAGGATACTGATTGGATTTCAAGCTGAACACAATGGATTGAAATATCAATCGGTATCAATTGAAACTGAACGTTTAAATAATTTGATCGAATCAATTGATTGCTAACCAATGTAATGCAGAATTATCTACATTAAACCAATATTGCATTGCATTAAGACGTTACGACGATTTTATTGTTTAAAACACTTTCTAAACTAAGAAACAGAACTGTTTATATTGAATACGGTTTCAAAGTTCATCTTGCTTATGTTATCCTCATGACAATGCTTATAGTAGTTAATATGGCAACATCAATGCGCGCTTTGAATATTCTAAAACATCACACAACATGAATAAACAAACCTAACAGTTTCAACCTTTAGTATGTAAAATTCTGTGAGATTAAGCACCGATTAAAACCACGTATCAGTTTTTATTGGTTTTTATCGACCGTGGTAAAACGGTTCTCCGAGCAGGTACCCTTACTATAAATGAATTACCCCTTAAGTCAAAATAGTTTCGAGACTTTCTTTGCAGCCATTGAAGATACTGTATAGGTATTATATTCTGAGCAGAGCGACGGGTGAGGAGTTTCCAAAAGTGTTTCAATCAAAACATTGAAATCCGTGTTCTATGAAAATGTACGTCAATGACGAAGTTAGCATCGGTACTGGCAAGTTGCTTATTAGAAACTTTAGTTTAAAGACGGGGAATTAAAAATATGGTTGATTCATTTGGCTAGAAACTCCGATAATAAGGATGATGTACCCTGGTTGTAAGAGAACCTACTTGAACAGTTCGAGGAAATATAATTCAAAATTCATCTGTGGATAAGATATCATCGAATATTCTTTTTTTTTCTCAAACATGGAATAAAAATAATCTGAATAACACATGCTTCATTCGGTGTGTACTTAGGACATTATAAACTACGTCGTGTCAATTTGGCATTGGCAAAACCTCATTAAACGCATTTCTTGTGGATACAGGGGACGTGAAATGTCAGACGGAACCTGTCAATGGAACAAGAGGACGTGAAACATTATCTGAAACCCTTCAAGGGACAACAGGAACAGTGCTGTTTGCATTATTAATAAAATTCAACTTCCAACACTCAGTGTTGCTATTGACAATGTTTGTTTTACTGACTATTTGTTGTTCAGATGGGACAATTGTGAATAACTTATGAGCACTTAATGCATTAGTTCGAGAATTACTTGAGGCATAACTGTATTCTGTTTTAAAAAAAAATATCGGGAATTCGAAGCAGTGTAAATCCACGTTTAAATCAGAATATTAATTGTATCTATGTCTTGAAATATTTATGAATCGGAAAAATGAATGTAAATGGTACACAAACAATATTTATGGAATCGATGGATGATAATTGTGTTTTTATTTCTCATTGGAAAATAACTCTTGGTGAGTTGTGTTTTGATCTATAAAACTGGAATAACAACAATATTTGATTAAAACTGCAAATCATCATCATTGAACACGGATTTGAATATAGCGGACGTTAGCCGCAAGGGCTCGGATATTCGTATCCATGGCCAAATACCACCCGGATCATTATCACAGGTTGAAATGTATCATAGACTTATGCAAGACATAAAGAAACTCATTTATGAGATCAAAGTTGGAATAGATACAGTCATCGAGAGTATTATAATTCTAGTGTGTCTTATGTATATGGCAATTCAGTGCAAACGAAGGTCGTCTAAACTTTACCACAGCTATGTGAACAACCAGGGACCGGATAATAAACCACAATACGTTTTGATCTGTTCCAGAGACAACTTATTAAAGTAAAATATCCATCATATAACTACCTGATCTAGCAATACTGATAATGAATATTTTGTCAGTATCTCAGTATTATTATATAGTATTGTTTTGAAGTATGCAACTGGAATAACAACCCTATATGCCTTTAACAGCAAATCAACATCTTTGAATATGGATCTGAATATGGCGGAGGTTAGCCACAAGAGCTCGGATATTCGTTTCATAACACATTACCTCCCGGATAGTTATCATAGGTTGAAATGTATCTCAGACTTATGCACGACAACAGAAACTCATTTTTAAGATCAAAGTTTGAATTATTACAGTCATCGGGAGTATTAAAATTGTAGAGTGTCTGGTGTATATAGCGGTTCAGTGCAGAAGGTCGTCGAAATTTTACCAAAGCTATGTGAAAAAGCAATGACCGAATAAAAAACAAAACGACGTTTTGAATGATTCCACGGATAACTTATTGAAGGCAAAGATCCATTATATAAGTATATTATCTAGCAATACTGATGATAAATATTTTATTTGACAAGAACAGTAATTTTCATTTGATTATGTTTCAGTTGTATGTACTCTCTGTATGCAATACATGTTTCATTTATATATACAGTTACCTCAATGCATAAGCACAATACTGATATTGAGTAAAAGGCATTTAAGTTTTTTTAAAGCTCTTTTTGAAGTTTTGATGTTGTGCATGTTTTTTTTTTTAATTTTAATGATTTATTACCATTTTAATGTTCTACGTGTACGAATGTGCTACTGTATATGAACTACGTCACTCAACATACTCAAATTGTTTTATATGACTGAATGTGAACATATAATAATTCGGATAGTGAATAAGTATACATTTTAAGTTTAAGTTATCTTTATCATGCTTTATTGATCACCACTTTTGTCTGTAAAAAAATTGACCCGTGAAATTGAGCTTTCATCTCTATGCTCAAAACCTTACCAACAGTTGACTGTGCATTTAATATTTTTCTTATAAATCGGTACTTTTCACAAGACGCTGACAATACAACTGAATATAATTTACACGTGTTCACTTTTTCAAGATTATGGTGTATACATCTATTCCATGTTACATGAAGAATATATATACTTTTTGAAAAAATAAAATGCAGCTGTTTGAGAGCAAAAGTAATTACGGCAGCAAATATGCGTGTGCATATTATTGGTTTGCTAAAACTTAACTGTAATATGTCCATGCATGTGATAATTCCATACTCTCGTTTTATTTTTCCATTTCTTATGTAAGGTGTAAAGGTTTTGTCATTATTTAACGAAATGTTCGTAATGTTCTATATAATATGAAACCGTCGTATTTGTATTTATTTCTATTATAGCCATACATTAAATAAGTAGAGAATTGTTTTGACATCACTTTCGTTTCAATGTTATTATAGTTATAAAGAATTCGAATACCCCTAATGCAAGGCGAACGTTATACATTCCCATAATGCTGGTTTAGTTCCTCAGATATGTTGACGTATGTGGCGGTGATTTATGCCTCAATACGAACAACATTTGTGCTATTTTGTTCAATTTCAAATTCAAATATGTGCTAGGTGACATTTAGTTAATATAATATAATATAAAGACTTCATCAAATAAATTGGTTTCACTGGCTTGTCCTATATTGCTACCTTGTTTGCAACGCATTGAATTTGTAATGAGATCCATATTTTTTAGATTTCACTAATGTCTTGTAAAATAGATGATTAAAGTATTCAAGAAACCACGGATATTATTTCTAGCTTTAAACGGTATTAAATCAACAGCAAACTTAGCGTATTAACCCATGTGTATAATTTACTAGTACAAGATACGACAAGTTAGTGAATTTAAGGCATTAGTTTCCTGAAGTTGTTGTCGCACAACTAGAGAGGAGTTGAATTGCATGATGTATGGCTCTTTAATCAATCTGTAATGTATATTTATGACATGGTGATCGATTAAATAAAGATATTAGCACATTTACTTCAATACGTTTCCAAAGAATAATTTGTTCGATGTTGCCGAAGAAGGATATGTCAATGTTCAAATTGGCAGACTTACCATAACTCCACTTGTTTTATGTTTAGCATGAAAATGTTTGGGTGAAATAGAAGATCGGAAACACGCACAGTTATACATTCACTTGGGTATTACTCTCTAAAAGATTTGTTTGTTCCTCAGGTGGGAGTTTTATTTTAGACCCTCCCAAGTGTTAATGTGTTCAAAAACACCATGTCAATTACATGAACAGGCCCAGTAACCACAACTGTAATGTAAACTCTGTTGAAACATACAAGGTTTATGTCGTATGGACACTACAATAGAAACAACACAACACAAACAGACCACAAAAGCATCAACAAATTATCCTTACAATAAGTTTGCGTTACAGTCTCGGACCAGTCAGTGAAACAGGAATTCCCTGGGTAATTCGAAGAAGACTAACATTCAAAACATTCATTTAAACACATCTGAATTTATGACTTCAATGTAAAACATCGTTAATTTAAAATTAGATGTTATTTCAAGAAATTTATTAACGTGAAACAAATCCGTTTTGTTCAAGTTTTAGTTCCGTATTAATTAATGTTCATTAATGTAGACGAAGACTTATATATCATTGTCAAAGCTGACACAAAGGCAGCCATTCACATGCATTCATTTATTCATTGTTTAGGCAGGGACATAAACATAAACCTACATCACAGGAATCGAAACAGAAGCAGAAATTTTAGCTATTTCTTATATCAATTATCAAGCAAATGTATGATGAAAACTATGAAAATCGAATACCTTAAAACATGTGCTTTACAATTTAAAATCTACAATGGTATTTAGGTTGTTAATGCTCTTACATGTGTTCTTCAGTTAGAGCTGAAGTATTAACCGTTCTCAACGTTTGCGACCTTTAGAACTCGTTTATAACGTCAAAACATAATAACACAGTAGTTGTTGTTATGTAAACATTCAGTATTACATTTTTAAAAAGAAACACCCTGTTTTTGTAAGACTTTCTCATTAATCTGGTTTACTCTACTGTTCATCAGTAACACATGAAAGGTGCTTCAAATAGTCAATGTTTCACTTAATCATTAGTTCAATTATGACATAATGAATCAAGTTTTTACTGATAATTACCTCATGTATGCAGAAACAATGCGATTGAATGACTCTATGGTAAAATGGACACTAACTGTTGAATTTTCCTCTAATTTACAGTATTGAAGGAATTTTAAATGGAAAACAAAGTTTTCTTAAGGGACGATCAACTCTATTTATGATATAAAGTAGCGAAAAAAAAAAACGATCAGCGCCGTGTAATGGATGATCGTAATTGTACCTTGTGCGCTTAAACGCGATAGTGGATAAAAT
Organism: Mya arenaria; assembly: GCF_026914265.1. Lineage (NCBI taxonomy): Eukaryota > Metazoa > Mollusca > Bivalvia > Myida > Myidae > Mya > Mya arenaria. The sequence continues at coordinate 48,723,959 of NC_069122.1, forward strand.
TAATCTACAGGGCCTGACCCTGTAGATCGTATTGTTTTACTGAATGATTGCAGCCAAATCTCTTTATTGGAAACTAGCACGAAGCCAATGAACACTCAACAAGAGGAAAGTTATAGAAGTCAAAATTACATACTATAATATTTAGATCCAGTATTGATAAAAAGCAACCCTTAATATCAAGGAAATGAACGATATATCGTAGAGTTTAAAGGATTTCGCAAACACATGTAGAGACAAAGACATATTGATGTCCAGGGAAACATTTTTCATTGATTTGATAGTGTATAATTGCAAGTATGGTTTATTTGTTCTGTTCATTAAGTGCAGTGCAATTGAGGATACACACTATATATTTTGCTATAGCGGTGATGGTTATTGATTGAATTGACCCACTTTCACCACCATTCCCAAATACAGTCAGTATACATATACATGTATATTTATGTAATTATACACTTAGGATTAGTGTTGTGATTTTCTTGATTTTCTCATTTAATAGAACTGACTGGATGCATAACCAGTATCTATATATATGGAAAAAAAATCCGTACATAATATGAACAAATTGACAATAACATTTCAGGGCTAAATACGATGTTGTTGTTGTAGTTGTTGTTGTTTTTATTTTTGTTGTTGTCGTTGTTTTTAAACATGGCAAATGGTCTTAATCAAATCAAGTCATTTTCGTTCCCCACAATTCAATTTATAAATAATTGGTGAACGTTTACCAATGAGTTTGCGATGTAGTCTAAAAATGATGCCTTTATTTTCAAATAATTTTTCAACTTTGACTTTTTAGGTATCCTATGAAAACAAACGTCAACAATTGAGTCAGCATCGGTTAACAAAACTGTCGAAATTGTGTGTAAGGCGATTCCCATGTGAATCCGCATAGCGAAGCGATACGCAAAAAGCGAATATTTGGCAGACTGAGCAGTACTAATAGTTCAGCACGCGAGCTTATTTTTCTGAATACCATGCAATATATGTCCTGAAACCGAACGTTTGGAAACACGCTCGATCAGTGGTATATTAAAATACATGGTTTTACCACTATGCGTAAGTGCAAATATAAGCAACCACATTCTTGAAGACGAATAAGATATCTTAATATTTCAGCACATGCTCGTCATAATAGATGGCTCTGTAATGCGTAAAAAAAACTCTAGATCCGAAATTAGTTTTCACACCTCTCAAACCCTGGGTATGTTTTAAATGAATACATTTTAATTCCATTGTTTACTCCTGCTTTTACTATATGTGTCTATAACCTTATAGTTTCATATATGCACATTCCAAATCCAATTAATACTGTATACCGTAGATATTAATTAGAAAATCAAAGAATCAAACATAAATTAAATACAATTGAAAAAAAACAAAACATGGCTTATCTCCAGAAATTTATGAATGGAGTTATTCCAACAAATTAGTTAAATGTTATAATTAGACCTACTGAAATAAATTAGCTTCTTTCAAGGAAATGTTCCGATGGCAATACTGTTCATGATAGCAGAAGATATATCATAACCTCTTTGAAGCTGACACAAAGACATCAATTCACTCTCAAGAAACTTGATGACATTATGTAGACAGGAAAAGCAATTTTTCTCTTCATTATAGAAACAGAACCGTTCCTGTAGGTTTAAACACTTCTTATAATATGTTCCTTGCTAGAATTAGGATGAAATATTCAAGACATGCAATTCAAGTATCTTCTAACAAGTATATGTGACGTCTGACTGCATTGTTTCCTTCGCTTCGTTTACTTTATTGTCAGCTCTGATGAATATTACCAGTTAACGTTAGTTACCCTTATGCTGAAACTATTTATTTCCTGGCCTGTTTAGCCAAAAAACTAGATGGCTGTTTGTTCTTTGCTACTGTGTTATGCACCCATTAGCATTTTGTTATATTTGATTAATGTATCGTAATTGGGGGTCGGGACATGTCAAAATTCCTCCCGTATGGATTCACCTGCCTTCTAAACTTTTAAACTATCCTACAATCGCGCCGCTCTGCCCCTCCCGCCGTTTTGGGCAAATATTGATAGCAGTATTCCTTTACGTTTTTGCATGATTGGCATAGGATATTGGTCGTAAAGTTCAGACGCTGACAAGTCCTTAAAGTGTACGGTTTATACTCATCGCGTCATTTCAATACGTTATTAAGTTGATTCCAATGGCTGTCATTGTCTGGTGCTCATAAAACCGTATTGGCATGATCGTCTTATATGCTTGCGTACAATTTTTTTTTGTTCATCTTTATTAACCCTTAGGAATTTCGTTGGCATTATAGCATTTACAAATCCTTAAACATACTGGAAAAAATCTCTTTCTAAACGTGGTCTGTGTCTGGTCAAATGCTTGACATTGCACAAACATATCACAAACTGAAGGATAATGCTTATATATCATTACCAGATTATGATTGAAATCCCTGTCAGGACGTATAGTGGCCGTTCATAATAAACGAAAATTGAGGCAGCGAGTATGACTGTATAAGGAGTACATATGCGTGCGATGTCTGCATAAATCGTTGCCGAAAAACTTCACATCCGTCTTATATGATGTGAATCTTTCAATTTATGTCACGTTTGTTGTTATCTTGTTTAAGGTTTATATAACATTTAATTACTTCAATGGTGATTAAAATAACAACGTCGACATAGGATTTTGAAGGGGAACAGTTACTTTGCATAGTGCCCAATTTATTACGCTCTCATGTTATGTCGTTTCGGTCACTTAAAAACAATTTAATAACTATGTCCAGAACTTCATCGTAATAAAAGGTCCTGTTTCATTGTATGTCTTAACCCGTTTAACTGTTTTTGTTGATGATGCACGTCGTGTTGAGTTGAATTATTTATGAGTCAATTAACCGCGAATATATCGCAATCGAATCGATCGAGTGTATTACTTAAAAACTGCAGAGACAATAGCTGACCGCTATCATACAATATACAAGACAGGCTGACGGGAACAAAAAGGGAAAACAATAACTTTTCAGGATAAAGAGAATATGGAAATTATATCTGAGAAAAGAGCAAACTGAATCTACTTGAACAAGAACAAGCCCAGAAGCCAGATCCCTGTGTTATTACCATATGTATCATACTAAATTATTCCAGGGAATTATTAAGACAACTTATTAGCATCTGTGATGTTTCATAAAAAGGCATATCAGTTTATTGCAATGAGTCATATTCACCGCTGAGTGGAAGCGATTTGTCAATTTAAAATAAGTAATATTCACCGCTGAGTGGAACCGATTTGTCAATTTAAAGTTAGCGGACAAAAAAACATTATTTTTTACTTCATGTTTATGTAAAAAACTACAGAAACAAGCTCAGTAGCAAAACTTTTTAACATAAATCCGTTTTAATGGTACTGATTAAAGACATAGAACACAAAAACAAAAAATCACAAACAAGAAACATGAAAGAACAGCAAAAAAAACCATACAAACAGCACATTGCATACATACTTTATATACAAAAACTAGGTATGTTTATCAAGGAATGTTAAGCACCGCCTTGGAACGGTCAGTAAAATGTTATTTTACTTCAATTCTTTCTCACTTAAAGGGATGTCGAGACATATTACGCTGAAATAAACAGACCGATTGTCACTTTCGTGATTTGTTACGTTTTCACACTCTCTGGCAGAATGAAAATATAGCTGATGTGTAAAAAGAACAAGAAATACAATTTTATGTTTTAAAGAAAGTATCTTCGTATTCTAGGAAAGCTGAAGCAAACCGAATTAAAGGCAAGTAGATAATGTTATCTTGGAAGACATGCCTTTATTGGGATAAATTGATGTAACAATGTAATAATGATATATTTGTTCTGTTAATACAGTGCATTGCAGTTGAATAATGCAAACGCATCTACTGGGAAATGCCAAAAATCAATATGTGTTGCGCTTTGGTTATCTGTTATATATTATAGACATAATAAAACACTTAAGTTTGTATCACATGTGTGTCTCCTTTATTGCATAAAAGCGAAAGATTGAACTTTCAAAACCTTAACATAGGCTAATGCTGTCATCATTATATCTTAAATTTCAATGTGTAAGCAACTGGTCTTGTTCCTGTAGTTTCCAATATTTTAAAGAATAACTCGACATTGTGGATGTATTGAATATATCATTATCTTATAGTATATATAACATGTTGTCCTAGAATTATAACCAATGCCTGAGCATAAAATTAAAAGGGCCTGAGTTCTATAAAAAAATCATGGTTTTTTATATAAAAAATATATATATATTTGAGTTTGTAATGACGTAACCTTTAAAATTATGTATCACATGACTATACCACATGACATTATTTTAACGTTGTTATTGCTACCATTGTTAACACTTCGTTAAATTTAATTCTAAGACAATTACTCATCTGATTTTTTTACATATTCATCGCAGATCGTTCATGTCTAGCCTATACATATACCTTTCTTTATTATCTGTCATAATTTGTGTTTATCGCATTCATAAATTGGAAATTAAAACAAAAATCGAAACATGTTCTTCCGTCGCTGCTATTTTAATTCGTTCCATTTTTTTTCCTTAATAAAACCCAGTAAACAATTTATACAGAGGAAAACATGTGCCGATCCAAATATTCCTCCCTTGGATAATATAAATTTGATCGACTACCGACTTAGGGAATTTGTCCACCATGATTTATGGTTAAAATTGAAGGCAGCTTATTCATATCTGATAGGTATAAGAAACAACAACTCGTTAATTTTTTTTTAAATTATGTGTTATTTGTACCGCATTTTCAGTTTCATGACAAAACATACAATACAAACGGGGCCTGTCTATATCTGTAAACTATGAATGGCAGGCAATTATTAGAACCAATAATACGCGTATGACGGTGCAAGAGCTTATTTCAGCATTTCATTTCAAGCCCAAGTGTTTTGAATGTTTAAAGAGAAACACGCTTAAGTAGACTAGTGTTAAGCCAAAGTATTACTTGTTCGTGATCTTACAACATATAACATAGTTTATCGTATTTAGAATTAGGATATTTTCAAGTAATATCATGATTGTTTGTGGGTCTTATATTTGTCATTATTAAATGTTATCTGTTGTTCATTTTCATTTTTTTTTAGATTTAGGTACAGCAAGTATGCAGAGAAGAGTGCTAACAGATTTAAAACGATCTACTATCATCTCATTAGGTAGAAATACTGTGATTTCTGCACCTTTCTTTCAAATTAAACTCGGTATCCTTCTAAACAACCATTGTTTTCGACATCCTTTTTGGTATATTAAAACAATTATGATGTGATGTATCGATTTGTAATCCTCCACATTTTCCTATACCTGAACACTAGCATGATTGAGAGATTGTCATTGGATTTGATCACTTATACTGGCTTAACGTCTGAGCTATTTGTCCTTGTGAGGATGGTACATAATGTAACTGCAGGCTTAGTTCATTGAATATGGTGACGTTGGTAGAGGGAATGATGTCATGCTTAATGAAGAATATCATTCATTCTTTAATCCATTTTCAAAATAAGATATTTAAATATGTTCTAAATGACCTGAAATTGATATACAATGTAATATAAAATAAACTTTAAAGACTTAAGTATTTAATTGAATTGAATACGATGCTGCTCGACATAAGCCTCCGTCAATCTTAAATGTGTTTTCGTATCAAAGCGATAATTACAATAACGTTTCGCCTTGGTAATTGATGTTTGGTGTTACATAAGACAGCTACATCAATGTCAAAATTGGCAGACTAAACACACTTAATGTTCAAAATTACTTTGATTATATCATATGAGGTATTTGTGAAATTGATGGGAACGCTAAAAGCTGAAGATTTGATGTTAATTATCAAACTGCTTCCTCTATTTGGTTTATGTGTTTTGATTGATAGTTTTCTTAAGTTTGAGCATTTAAACACAGCGTAATGGTATAAACTTTAATGTATTTATCCAATTTACAGTCATGATTGACAAACAAATACTTACGTACAAGAATCGAGTATATGTTTTGGTGTAGGAGATGTTTGAAGAAAACATAAATACCTTTTATCACCTCATTTCATTTGCAGTTTTCAAATTATAACAATACATCTGTTATATCTTATAGCATTACACGGCAGACATTTCAACTAAACATACGTTAATGGGTATTATTATTTAAGATGAAACTTAACTCATGCAAAGCGTTCAAGAGAGATTGTTTTTATATTTGGAAATAAATTTGAAACATCGTTTACGATATGTAAAACAAAATGAGACTGGATCTTTACCAGTACATGTTCCAATGGAACTAATGTTCACATCACATCAGAAGACATATATGTTATTGTCAAAGTTGGCACACAGAAAACCATTAACTATCAAGATATTTGATGGTATTGTGCTGACAGGAAAGCAAATTTGTTCTTAATTATAGGAATCGATTTACCTATAATAATTGTTAATATCATTTCTCATTTTGGATGTATGATGAACTTTCTCGTTCATGCATATCAAATGTTTTTCTTCAAGTAAATACTGATTTCAGTTATTTGCATGCTATATCCTATCAATTTGTTTTCTATCATTAAGATGTGATGTCTGTCTGAACGTTGTCGTTGGCTTATATTACTTATTGGTCATCTCCAATGAAGCTGACTAGTTTACGTTTGTCTCCTCCCAAGCTCGTTGGAATAAAGGTTACACGTTTGCCAAACATATTGTATATGTTGGTATGTCTGTCATGAGGATTTGATTGATATTCTAGCAATTAAACTAGAAGCAAGTATAGTATAGGTGACTATGACATGTGTATGTGCGGCTTGCGTACCCAGTGGACCCAGTGGACGCAGACGAAAATGTATATTTTATATCAATATCTTGATTAGGGAAATTTGTGAAAACGTTGGTTCAGTGTCACTGACATCAACAGTCGAACTAAAGTTACTATGATACGGTTGATAAATATTGCGTATTTTTAACACAATATTTAAATGATACCAAAATAGATCATTTTCTGGTTTGATTGCTTACACGTTTATAGCATTTAGATGGATTTTTATTTATTTTTTTTCTTATAACCTAGAAACTATGTTTTACCGGAACAAGTTGTATTCTGAATGTGATCTGTGTTTAGTGAAATGCTTACAGACAAATAGCACAAACCGTAGTATGATGCTGCTATACTATTGTAAGTCGATAATTGAAGTCCACGTGTGCTTTACATGACAGGAAGAATAGAGGCAGTTGATCTAATGTAAGATGTATCAGGCCTAGGCTTGAATAAGGAGTTGCCTTCATAACATCAGAGATAAAAGGCTTAACATCCGTCTAATAGTAAGGTTTTATATTATCTCATATGTATCAAGTTAATTGTCATTCATTCAAAACATGTGTAGCATTTACTTTCTTTAAATGACCTCGAACTACGCAAGCCATATACCTTCGAATTGATGTAGGTGAAAATGACACGTTTTGCAATAATATCTGCAACGGCTTTTTGTTTGAATTCCATTGGGGTAGTTCTAAGGAAAATATTACCTTTTATATTTGTTATTTAATTATGATCACACATTATGTCGTTACTGTCACATTTTATCAATGTTATATTAATTCACGCTCAGTATTTAATTACCAGAAAAAAGATCTGTTAATTGTTTGTCTTTACTTGTTAAGTCTCTAGACAATACACGTTAAGATGTATTTGCGTCGATTTACCTTCGATTTATTCGCGAACCAATCAATCAAATAACGCCTGTTTATTACCCATATATAAGTGATGATGCAAAGCAATATGATATATCCATGGATCAATTCGTAACAAAGGTTTCTTATCTCTAGTTTATTGCCAAGATACACTCATCTAGATAAAACGCTGAAGGCAAATATATTACTATCCAAATGTATACCTTTAACTGAATATATTGATTGTTTTTAAAAACTGAAGTTTTTACGACCATTCTTTCAACAATATGTGAAGTTCAATAAAACTCGGAAGATCAATCATGTATTTGCAATTACATCTTGCACGGAGATTATATTCAGCGCTGAACCGGACGTTTGTATCAATGTCATACTTGGCGGATGGAACAACATTCATTCTCATTTGCAGTCTGATTGGACGTCGAGACCTATTATACTGAACGAAAACATAGTGTTACACTTGTTGGTGCTCATTTGCTTTCAGACATTAACTGTCAAAATGGAGATGCATTTTATAGGCTCATAACTAGGAAACAGAAGTTCTTAGCAGATTGAAAACGGTGTTCAGATTGACGCGAAATGCTTATAACAAGAACAAGCCCAGAAGCCAAAACACATTAATTAACTTGTTAATAATACTTATTACCACATGAATCATATTACGTTATTTCAAAAAAGACAAATGCATTTCATAAAGAAGCTGCCTGCGTGATTAACGTGACATACAGGTTAAATTGTGAAGAAATATAATCACAATGAAACATTTCAGCTACTACTGACCATTTAACACAATATATACTTACTATCTAGCTTTCTTACCTGTTAATAAACATGCGTGTTTATCATAACACCATTTTGCCCTGACAACCCGGGAGCATTCATATGTTACTGATTGCTCCACTGCGGAACATAAACAAGATTACATTTTAATTGGCAAAGATTAAATTTAAAAAACTAAAGAAATTCTCCAACTTGACATTATGTGATCAGTACATATCATTTTTAAATACCGGTATCATAATTCACTCCATTTAATCAAATTTGCTACCATTGCATACTCAAAGTTTATCTTATTAGCTAACATTGAAAGTGGTAGTTGAGTGAGTTCAATGGGCGTTAAAGAACCATTTCCCTGGTGAATATTAGAAATGGGGATTTTCTGGAGAAAAGAAACTCTTGTTACATGTTCTTTAAAGTTTTTTTTTAATTATTGATATTGGAAATGAGGGGCTTAACATACCTGAATAATGTAAACTTTTGAATATTGTAAAAAAGTAATTTAAAACCCCATTTGTATCAATTCTTTTATATCACTCTCATTTTGTATATTCTTTTTCCTGTGTGGTATGTTTTAGAAATTTGTTATAATATTCTCCCCTTTTAATTTCTTTTAAGGCATTTCCGAATGGATAACCCTACACAGCGTATAGATAACCCTTTAACAAATACTAAGCAATTTGAGAAATTAAATTAAAACCCAGAAGATTACTAACGTAATTGCAATGAGCTATATTCCGTGTTCAATATAAGAGCTATTTGTCAATATCAAAGTTTGCAGACTGAATTTATTATTCTGACTTGAGGTTTGATGGGACATCAAGACACATATTGCCAAAGAAAACATAATGTTTAGTTGTCTTGGAGTTTCGTTCGTTTAAACCTCATTCTCCAGGATGAAAACATAGCTTATTTATTACGGGGATGAAAACAAAAATTATTAAATTCAAAAACTTTCTCAAGTTTCATAATAGACAACCCATTTTATAAGTTAGTAAATGGATCAAAGTGATCATAAAAACGTCACTCGTTAGTTCTCTTTTGGGCCTTGATCGTTATGCCATTATGGTAGCCTGTGCCTGGCATTGCACAAAACGTGTCCTGTTCTTGTCAACAACAGAAACAAATAACACAGTGACAAAGCGCATCCGCAAGAGAGGTGCTGACCAAAGGCATCGGAATGTGGAAACGTCTGTCATTGCAGAGGTCTATCACCAGCATATGGGAGGTGTGGATATACTTGATCAAACATTAGTGACTTATGCATATTCTGACAAAAGCAGCAAGTGCTATAACACAATCTACCACAGGTTGGGTGACGTTGCAACGGTTACATTGTCTACTGTGAAGATGAAGTAATCCGGAAAAGGGTCGTTGAAGAATTACTAGCTGGACACATTACGCTAAAAGCAACAGAACGTTTGACGTCTTGGCATTTTTTTTATATTTTCACAATCTCTGGCAGAACAAAATTAAAAACAAAATTAATCCAAAATAGACAATGCTATCTAGGACGACGCGGTTGTATTAAATTAAATTGATAATAATGCAAATATGATATTTTAGTTCCGTTTATGCAGATCATTGCAATTGAATAATAAAGAAGAAACTAATGGGAGCACAAAATCTGTATTTGTGACGCTATATTTATCTGTTAAGCACTTCAGACAATAATAAAACACTTGTATCTCCCTTATCGCATGTAAGCGATAGACTTAACAAGCAAACCATACAATTATCGCATACTCCTTGACGTTAACAAATGGTGTCATCATTATATTTACAAATTTAAATAAGTAAGCTACTGGTCTTGTTCCTGTAGTTTCCGAAATTAATAGAATAACTCAACAATGTGATTGCATTGAATATATCATTATCTTATAGTATATATTACATTTATGCTATGCTATTTTGATTGTTTTGATGATCATAAGCCCTATATATATGCTTGTATCTAAATAAATTTTCTGTTCTGTTCTGTTCTGTACATTTTGTCCTAGATTTTTAACCAATGCCAGAGTTCAGATAGTCGATGTTGATTCATAAACGATATAATAAACTTTAATCATAATTCCTTTTATCTTTTTAAAAATTACGACACCGGCTTTATCGAGAAAAAAAAACTAATCAAAAGGTTCTATCGAATGAGAATTGTATATGAATACAAATGATTAGTTGTTTCAAAAGTATAATTTAAAGGGTAATCATATACATTGAAATAGCAAAATTGTAAGTAGCAAAATATATAAGAGAATAACAGCTTTGTACATCGATGTGTAGTTCGTAAAGGATTTACAATTAATCTAACTTGATAGGAAAAATCTTTGGAAAGTATTTCTTAGAGGAGGTATGAATGTTATCATGTTATTTTGATATTGCACCTATCAATGTAAAAGAATGGTAATTGAAAAAGTAAAGTCGTAACACCTAAACAAATTACTTGCCGAAAGAAAAACACAAGTAGTGTATGTGATCCACAGATGTTATATAAATTTGACTATCATAATTAGATATAAACCCATGTAATTTAATTTTTATTAAGAAGTCCGCTGAAATCGTTTCTGGTATTTAAATGCTATATCTTGTCCAGTGTGTGTAAGCCATCCCACTGAAAAAAAAACTCCATTCCCATTATGACAAAGGATAAAAGAAATTTCAGTGAAGCATCTTATTGTTCTCAATTTCTTCTATTTTTTAAAGCAAAAAGGTATTTTTACACATTGAACATTTACAAGAGGGACCTGTCCAGATACGGATCAGACTACTAAATTTCAGGTAGTTTTGAGAGCACATTATTTCGTTTGGGAGGCTGTTCCATACCTAACTGGCATCAAAGCGGTTTTTCTGATATTTCTATATTTAGTTGTACTTACTGATGGAACGTCTACAAAGTTTTCGTATCTCAGACTAAAATGTCTTAAAAGTTACAAGGTTTTGAACACTGGTGAGATACCATACAGACATTTGTAAGTTTCATAGCATTGTATCTTACTCTGATTAAATGTAATGTAATGAGATCAGCACGGGTGAAGGCCATCAGTCCTCCACCATGGCAGTTGCGATCTCGTCTTTCTAACTAATATCCGTCTGCAGTGAAGAGGTTGTTGTTGAAATTCTCATCCAGTTTAATTTCAGCAATTACGAACAGATCTGAAAGTTTTCATCAAGGATTGTATGAATTTCATGGAATTTGTACCGCATGCTGTTAATATTTCGAAGATGAGATTCGTTTTTTGAAAATATATTAAGCACGACTAAACTTAGTCTTTTTAAAAATATTTATACATGATTACCTTGAAAATCATATTCAATAAAACGCTATAAGTTGTTTACAAACTTTAAGTTTTGTTAACAATTTTAAGGCCTAACAAATCCAAATTTCACGTTCGCGTATTTAACTACGTAGCATTTTAAAACTATTACAGCCAATACACATCTCAACATATCGTGCAATAGTTACTTATTAATCAAGCAATTATTCCACTGTTTTTCAAAAGCATTCGTCATAGACATTCAACTAACCAATAATTAAAGGCTGATAAGAAACGTTAACGTGAAATAAACAATTGAAATGTTCAATTGTAAGCCATCTCACGAAGATTTGTCTCATAATCAAGCACGAGTTAATACCGATTGTATCGATCTTAATCGCTATCATTAGCAGTCTTATCCTGGGGCTAAATAATGGTTCAGCAATAAGGAAGATGGGAAGATGACGATATTTCCCATGGATTATAAACTCTTATACTTGATACATACGAAATATAATGTAAGTCGATCGATCTGTCTGGTTGCATCAGTAGGTCAAGTTCGCAAGCGATGAGAAGTAATATAATCCTATATAACCACCGACTGACTTTGTATTTCTTTGATTTCATTTATGTTCAGTACTTTTGAAAGAAAAAGCAAAAACAGAATGTATTTGAACTCGACCGACAAACGTGTTGTTCTTTTCACATTAAAAATTACACATTCAAAAGAAAAAAATATCAACCTGCAATACATACAAAACAATGTATGAATTTCAAGACATATAATGTAAATGTAACAAAACATTTTCAAAGTAGACTTTAGTGACTTCCATTTTTACAATTGACGTTTTAGACGTTTTGAACATCAATATGATACAAAATATTACGGAAGAATATTACTAATGGCATATAATTAAATAATAACAGCCTAATGATACCAGTGTATCAAGACTACAAGAAATGATATTCACTTCCATTTCGTCCTGGTAATTATAAATTTCTATTTTCCCTTGCACAGTAAAACTCACCTTATTATCAGTCGAAACATGTTTAATGTTTTATGCCTTAAAGTTTGAGCAATTGGCGTTTGCTCTTATATGAGTAGACGCGAATAAAAGCACATTCACGCAGCACATACCTCGTGCTAATTTCTTGGGGAAGAGATGTTTTCAAAGATAAGTCCGCACGAGTTTTACTGGTACCGAATGTCTTAGCATACATCCTACTTTGAAACCAATATATCCCATTAGTTATTATGGTGTAGAACAGAAATTGTTTCCGTTCATGCGACATGTATTGAGACACCAATTATCCATCCACATTGCCGATGTGTCTCAAAAAACTACGCGTCAATTTATGATGTTTTATTGTATAACTTTAAACGGTCTTAATGTACATATTTCGAAGCAATATGATCAATTAATCATATATAAAACAGTGAATGATACAAAAAATATTCGTCCTCATGTGTTTAGTTTAACAAAATATCAACTCAAAAAGTATAAATGATACATATCAAGTAGAGATTGTAAAATGCAATCACCAGGCATGCTGCGTAGGCAGCAAACTCGGCAACCTTCGTTTCCGCATTTCGCACGTGGCATCGGATTATAGTTTCCAATCGACACCAAAACGTTTTAAACACTGATTTTATGTCCTCACTGACAATTAGTCGATAATAAATCCACAATCGTTGAGGTTAGTATTTCGAATTGAAAACCGAATGAGATAATCTTTCTTTAGACGATTCAAACGTTTCTCAACTTTTATAAAGTTGAAATTTGACTAATCAGTATAAAAGCTTTCATTATATAATTTTCAGTAATTAAACGTTTTTGACATGTCCTTTTTAGCCGTTTCCCTGTTTCTATAAGTAGATTAACAATGTGTCAATATGCCAGAAAATCACTCCTCTCATCATTAAGTATTTATAAGATGTCAGCTTTAAACCGCTGTTGATTGGATTAAGGACATCATGTGTATACATAATTGTGAAAGACTGGCATTGATTGGGTAAATAACTCTATGGCTTAACACACTTCTTTAGCACCTCGGCATGTCAACATTTCGACACGAATATCTAACAGACATAAGGTTTGGAATACAAAAAGTGAATCAATGTTGGCCACAAAGAACATCGTTGATTGATTTGGGGCCAAACCCATGCTTAATTAGTACAGCATAGTTACTCTGCATAATAAGAATACATTTGTGTTCCTGGTAAAAAAATGTTGCCAAAAGCGATTTCAAAAAGAAGTGAATATCAAATAAATTATAACGCTATTTTTCGTTTACACGCTTTAAGATTTGTTAGAAATACGTAACAATTTTATGGCAAAACCGTCCAAACTTCAAGTTCGCGTATTTTGCTACGTTGCATATTAAAACTATTATAGCCAATACAAATCTCAACATATCGTGTTATAGTTATTTGTTAATCAAGCAATTACTCCACAGTTTTTATAAGTATTCGTCATAGACACGCAACTAACCAATACTCAAAGGCTGATAAGAAACAATAATATGTAATAATCAATTGATATGATCAACTGTAAGCCAGCTCACGAAGGTTTGTCTTATCATCAAGCACGAATATAATACCGAATGTATCGATTCTTAATCGCTATCATGAACAGTCCTTTCCTGGGGCTAAATACTGGTTCAGCAATAAGGACGATGGGAATATACGATATTTCCATGGACTTTAAACTCTTATACTTGATAAATACGAAGTATTATGTAAGTCGATCGATCTGTCTGGTTGCATCCGTAGGTCAAGTTTGATGAATATGTAAGCAAGCGATTAGAAGTGATACACCTATATAACCACCGACTGACGTTGTATTTCTTTAATGCCATTTACATTTTGTTTTAAGTAAAGAGCATTATTGCATCAGTGAAGAACTTTCTTCCAATTTGAAGAACTTCCATTGTTCTAGGTAGCATTTAGTAGAAATTGTACAATGAAAAGTTATAAAGAATTCAAGTAATGCAACTGTTTCACTGCGTGGTCATTAATTGACATGTTGTGAAAAACACATTGATGTTGCTATTAAAGAACGAATATTCTTGAAAAAGAGCATAAAGTTATAAATGAAGCATGTATTTTAAGCGTTCGACTGTAAATTCATGATACAAGACAGCTGTTGTTACATTACTTATGTGTCCATTTTTATGATACATTGAATGTAAGACGATTGTGCATGATAACGATCTGGAGATTGCATTCGTTACTTGGATCGAATTAATGGAGTGATTAGATTTATATTTGACCATTATAACTGTGTTTCCGCGTTTTAGGAAACAGGTAGTCACTTTTATCAATAATTAAATGACTTGAAGTTAGATATTTATGAATAAGAATGGGTAGAGAAGGCTTAGCGAACGAGCAATTCTTAAATATTAAGGTTTTACTTCAGGCTAACTGACCTAGAATACATCCTCATTGCCTGACATATTGTCAACGCAAAATCTGACAGAGGAAGTGTGTATCGGTTATCGCCTAGTACTTGGTGATTGCCTATCTGCAGTTTCATTGGCTGTACAGATATTTTGTATTCAAATCAGTGTAACAAGTATGTTTACAATGCATTTTATAGTTTGTAACATAGTGGCTGAAAGATTAACCTTTTTTATCATTTCATATGCTAGAATTATGATAAAATCTCTACACATGAAAACCAAATTAACACATATGATGATAAAAGTGGACATTTTATTTCATTATTCATAGTACTTGGTATTCTGTAAGGTTGTGGATTATCATAAATATTTATCTGGTTTAAGTATATTACGTCTGATATCAACAAGAACCGTTTGGATAAAGATTATATAATTAGGCTTAACTCGCGAAAATCATGCCATCAAAATTCATTGATAAGATTTTTTTACGAAGTTCCCAATCGTTGTAAAATAAATAAGTTAAAACTAAACTTAAAGTTAACAGACTAAAACTTAACATGAAAATATATGCCGATTTTACGAAGTGTTTTGGTGTCAGTTCGACCTATAGTATTTTAACAAAATACAGTTTGTGCTTTTCACGTTATAATTTCAACATAACGTGTAGTGTATCGAGAAAAACATTGACATCACTTTCTAGGCAAATGGACTTTTCCCGTAAGATGTATAATGTTTTAGGATAGTGTGAAAGTACCTGTTGTTTCAAATGTATTAGGCACACATTGTTCATCGTCCTTACAATTATTATGTGAAAAGATCTAAATAGACATTATTGCTAGTGTATTTCCAACAGGATATACTTCAATCCGTATACTAGGTATACACGTCTGGTATGCTAGCGTGGTACGTGATACGTATCTGGTGAATGTCTTCAGGTTGCAGAAAAATAACACAGTCTGAATAAAATACGGTTGTCCTACTATCAGTTTATTATTGACATTCCCCTTTGGTAACACGGTTTACAATAAACACGCACTCGATAAAATGCAGGATGCTTGACATATGCATGCGTTGCCTTCATCAAATCAAAGCCGAAACACTTTAAATCCGTATCATGTATTGCTTAGTTTTATATACTCAAGTATGTTTCATCATTTGCATAACCTCTAAGTGCTTTAAATAAACAAGATACTTCATATAAGTTTGAAAACATGCTAGATACACACGATACAGATTTCTGTTTTGGCCGTATGAGTCGTCCTGACCTTATTCAAGATTTGTCCAGTGTGTATTGTATTGCTCAAAAATAATGTTTAAAGCTATTAAAACTTAGAAAAAGCTCGGTAGTATATCATACAAAAACTGTATGTTATATTTTAATCCTGTCTTTAATCATAGATTTCTTCGCTCTACTGCATGTCTGTCAAATAGGCAATAATGAAGTATGTGAAAATAACCATGAATTCAACATTGAAAGACGCCTGTTTATTAAAAACTGCAGAACAATGCAACGACCAGAAAGGTTTCATTTATCTAATTTACAAGCAAGTTCATTTCTATAAAGAATAAATGCGTAATGAAGAAACCCAGATGAAATAGCATTTAAAAATTGATCATACGGGATAAATAATATATTGTTAACAGAATCAAATTCTTTAGAAAAGATTATTATTAATATCATTAGACTACAAGGAAGTGTTGGTTAAACTGACAAACTATTGAATAATTTCATAGACAGCTGCATTTCACCAAGAAAATGCAAAGGTCACGAAGACAAACATTTGTCAATATGTGAAGTTTCATCAGCATTCGGAAAAAAAATCACCCAATTATAATTACATATTTTACGGGGATTACATTCAGGATCGAATAGGACAGATATGTCAATGTCAAACCTTTGCGATCTATTCATTATTTCTCGTTATAGATTTGACTGAACGTCGATTCTTTTTTTTGCTGGGAGAAAACTGGGTATTGGCCGTACTAATGATTCGTTACGTAAAGATTATATCTGACCCTATTAGAATGTAATTAATACGCTTATAGCAATGATAATAATCCCGACAACAGGAACAAGAAACATTTTCTGTCTAATTATTAAATAGTTACGCTAAGGACGTGCAATGAATTATTGTGTAGTGAAAACACGAGCTATATATGATGATCAATAAGAACACGAGCAACTCAACATGACATACACTTCGTTGAGCGTCCGTTGGTATAAGAAAGACTAAAAAAACAAGCTCAGCAGCTCATTAACGAAAAACATGTTTTGAGTTGTATTCCTAACAGACACTCTCTCATACATACACATTAGCACACAACAACAGGTCTTTATCTTTTACAGATGAATATGGTTTAGCATTGTGCTTCAGGGCTTGGTTCTGTAATTGCCAGTCTAGTATGTATTTTCCAATACTTTTTGGCAGCAAATACACAGGTGTTTAACATTAACATATCTATATGTGACCCGTGCCCCGTCTCTTAGTATTTATAAGGAAGATTACGGTTTCAGGTTTACACTTTATTTAAACTCCAAAGGTTTGACTTTGACAAAATCCTAAAATATACAAAATAATCCAATTAACTTCTTAATACCGGAAAGGTAATAAATTACACAATACAGATAATATAAATAATTATCTAATACATCAAGCACGAGATAAATTCAAATGCAATTACAATACATCTCCAATAAAACAAAGTACTGTAAAGTAACAACTTACCGGGCAGTGGAATAAAATATGGAAAAGTTATCTTTTGAGATGTTG
Source organism: Mya arenaria (assembly GCF_026914265.1). NCBI lineage: Eukaryota > Metazoa > Mollusca > Bivalvia > Myida > Myidae > Mya > Mya arenaria. The sequence continues at coordinate 48,741,859 of NC_069122.1, forward strand.
ACACCTCAAAACCTGACTCGAAAGTGATTTGTGAAAATAAGAGCGGGAAATATGCAAAAATGTAAGTGTCTATTAATAAAAATACATAAGTTGAAAAACCAGTTCTTGTAAACACATACCCATGAAGACAGTGGACAGCACAATACATATATAACCCAACTGACCACTCAGTCACACTTGAGTTCACATGTTAAATAAACCTGCTCTTTTCCTTAAGGGATTAACTTAATAAAATGTGAATATGAAACCTAGGTAACATATATATATATATACAATAACATCGTGTTCCAGTGTTGTTTGAGCCTTTGCCTTGTACTTTTAAACAGGGTTATATTAAATAATAAACTACTGTGCTTGTCCTTAATTTTTCATTTCGTATAACTATATTAATCCCTAAGATCCAGATCCAATATTGATAACATGCAATCTAATTTATCAACGGAGGAACATAATATTTCAAGGGCTTTACGGAACGCAAACACAAATAAAGACAAGTAAACTATATCCAAGGAGGCATTTGTTCAGTGCGGTAAATAATAACAATACATTAATGATTTATTTGTCCTGTTAATGCTGAGCAATGAAATTTAAAGTACACACTTGATTTTCTGCATTTATCCAGATTTTAGGAAATGGTTACTTTTCATATTAAACTGTTTTAACATGTACATACATTTTGGTATTTCTATTGTTTTAATTTTGCAATTAAAAAGATTATTATATTGATAATATTTGCTCACAGTATTCAGCTTGAACGGATTCAAGCATTTCTATAATTTCTGATGAAGTTAGCGTTGTAGAACGTTTGATATCAATGTGAAGGACTTACTTTATATTATTAACTTAACCCGTTTTAGTTCGTGCTTAAAACTCGTATACAAAAAAGGTAGTATAAACCATTTTATTGGGCAGTCATTAAATGTTCAAAACTGTACGGAGAGCAATCGAATAATAACGAGTATTTTTGGTAAACAGCGGTACAGATTTCAGTTGTACACAATGATTTGGAAATAACAATTTTCAATTGAAACTGAATGTAAAAATGATATGATCGCATTTGTTGATAACTCATTGACCATGTATCAGTGTAATGCCGAATTGTCTACATTAGGCCAATATCTAACTACATCAACATGTTTCGACGATTATTTTGCCTTAATCCGAATAAAAATTTATTTTTTTAAACTTAGTAACAGATAGCATATGGTTTTAAAATAAATAGTCATTAAATTATCTGACCAATGGTGCACCTTTGAATATAAGAGAAAGACAGAGGACATGAATAAACAAACTTACGGGTTTCACTATTTCAGAATGTTTTTTTTTAAAGTAAACTGTGAGGTTCAGCACCAATTTAACCCACCTGTGAGTTCTTACTTAGTTTTTACTGATCATGCCCAAGCGTAACCCTAACACAATGTAAATTTACTTCTGATCTTTCTCACTTTAAGGGATGTTGAGACATATAACGCTGAAATCAACAGAACGATTGTTGTCTTGGTGTTTTGTTACGTTTTCGCCCTCTCTGGCAGAATGAAAATATAGCTGGTGTGTTAAAACAGCAAGAAATGCAATATTATCTTTTATAAAAAGGAACTTCATATTCTAGGAAAGCTGAAGCAAACATAATTAAAGGCAAGTAGACAATGTTATTTAGGAGGGCATGCCTTTATTGAGTAAATTTGATAACAATGCAATTGTGATATATTTGTTCTGTTAATACAGTGCATTGGGTTGTGTATTTAACTTAAGCCAGTAGCGACACCTCTTGCTGATAAGCCACGCCTATGTACTTCTACATTCTGCATGCTATCACAGTAGTTTAGTTCTCAATGACTGTTCTCGAGTTCTAGTAATTAACCGTAAACTGTTGTTATTTCTTGTTGTGAACACAACATACTGGCGACGTGGATGTTAACTAAAACTTATTATTTTTTCGGGAATTTTATCCATATGTGCGTGAAATTCTGGATAATAATTAAGATGGCGAACTCAGGTTGAATTGGAACTTTAAACGCATTCAACAGTGATAGTGAATTATGGATTTCGTATAAGGAACGTTTAGAGATGTACTTTGTAGTAAATAGTATTGAGGACGAGAAAAAGGTTGCCGCTTTATTAACTCTGTTGGGGGAGAAGACGTATGCATTGTTGAGGAACTTAACATCACCCCAAAAGCCGTTATCGTGCCGTTATCCACCCGCCGGAAAGATTATGTACAATTAGAGAGTACCCGCCAAAGGGCATTGTAAATTAATGTGCTTAATTAAATGACGCTGGAAAAGTTTTGCCAATTAATAGTTGTTATTTGTGATTTTATCAGGTATAAAGATAAATTAATTTAATGTCTTTACAATATGTGTATTGTTTATCAATGATCGCACTATTAAAATAAAAAATTTATGATGAAAAACATCAACAGTTTAAAATAATATGGAAATATTTTATTGATATTAAGGGAAGAACTGTTGTGTTATTAATTTCAGCCAATATCTACTCTTCTTGCTGATAAACCACGCCTATGTACTTCTTCATACTGCATGCTATCACAGTAGTTTAGTTCTCAATGACTGCTCAAGTACTAGTAATAAACCGTAATGCTGTTGTTATTTCTTGTTGTAAACACAACACACTCAATTGAATAATAAAACCGAATCTACTGGGAAAAGCCAAATATCAATATGTGTGGTGCTTTGGTTATCTGTTATAAATTTCAGACATAATAAAACTCTTAAGTTTGGATCACATTTGTGTCTCCTTTATTGCATTAAGTGATAGACTGAACAATCAAAACATACAAGTAGCGCATATTCATTTACATTAACAAATGCTGTCATCATTTTATTCAAAATATTTAAATATGTAAGCTACTGGTCTTGTTCCTGTAGTCTCCAAATTTTATAGAATAACACAGCAATGTGATTGTATTGAAAATATCATTATCTAAAAGTATATATTACATGTAATGACGATACCTGTAAAATGATATATCACTTGACTATACCACATGAAAATATATTTTACGCTGTAATTGCTACCATGGGTTCGAGTTTTTGACATAATCATGGCAGATCGTTCATGTCTAACCTACACATATACCTTCTTTATTATCTGTCATAATTGGTGTATAGAACATTCATAAATTGGAAATGTAATCAAAAATCGAAACATGTTCTTCCGTCGCTGCTATTCTAAATTGTCCAAGTTTGTCTTAATAAAACCTAGTAAACAATATATACTGAGGGAAACATGTGCTGGTCCAAACGTTCGTCCCTTGGGTAATATAAATCTGATCTAAAGTATTAGCACAGAATATATAACCAGAGAAAGAGACATAACTTTTTTAATTAGGTCAGAAATATAGGAAATTGCTCCACCAGAATATATGGTGCGATTTGAAGGCAGCTAATTTATAATTGATATGTATAAGAAACAACAACTGTTAAACCGTGTTTAAACTTATGATTGTGTTATTTGTACCACCTTTTCAGTTTCGTGCCAAAAACATACAATACAAACAGGGCCTGTCTCTCTATCTGTAATCTATTAATGACTAACCAATAATTCGCGTATGCCGGTGCAAGAGCGTGTTTGCAACATTTCATTTCAGGCCCAAGTGTTTGAATGCTTGAAGAGTAACACGTTTCGGTAGCCTATGGTGTTAAGCAAAGTCTTACTTTTTCTTGATTTGACAAGATATAACATAGTTTTTCGTGATTGGAATTAGGATAAATTCCAGTAATATCCATGTTTGTTTGTAGGTCTCATATTTTTTATTGTTATTATTATGTTATTTGTTGTTCTTTTTCAATTTTAAGATCTAGGTACAGGAAGTATGCGGAGAAGAGTGCCAACAAATTTAATGCGATCAACTATCGTCTCATTTGTGAGAATAACCGTGTTTTCTGCACCTTCCTTTCAAATTAAATTTGGTATCCTAACAAAAACAATTGTCTTCCCCATTTATTCATCCTTTTTGGGATATTAAACAATGATATTAATTGTGGTAAATCTTACTTGGGTGTAAGAGAACATCTTAAACAAATATTCAAGTAACACTTGAATTAATCATTGATAGGTCTTACATGAAGCGATCTCACGAATGAAGCAGCGGTATCAGATATAATGAATCGATTTGTAATCCTCCACACTTTTCCTGTCGCTAAACATTAGACTGAGATATTTTCATTGAATTGGAGCATTTATACTGGATTAACGAAATACTTAATTTTCTAAGATGATTTTAGATTTGAAGCAAACACGAATATCCTTTTTACCCATTAAGCGATATTCCATTGATTGTACGTTTTATAGTCTACCATCTAATGTGAATACTCTACTTGTTTTTAATGCAATTTTGATCAAAAAATGTCTTTCGTCCCTATGGTAGTGACGCACTAATTAGACAATGTTGCGTGACATATACCTTCGACGTCTTTCAAGTGTATTCGTAACATGACGATAATTACAATAACATTTTCCGGTGGCTATTGATGTTTACTGTTGCATAAGACAGCCACATCAATGCCAAAGTTGGCAGACTAAACACACCTTATTGTTCAAACTTACTTTTGTTTATATAATGTTAGATATTTGTTAAATGGAAATAATGGGAATTCGAAAAGCTGTAAATGTGATGTTAATTTAACATCTCTATTTTGTTGACGTGTTTTGGCCAATAGTTGACATAATGCAGAGCATTTATCCCCGAGCAGTTGTAATACTTTGATCAGTTATATGTAAGACAGCGTAATAGTATCAACACTTACGTATTCATCCGGTACACAAACATGATAAATATATAACTGTCTACGTTCAAGAATCGAGTACATTTTTTTGGTATAGGAGATGTTTGTTTTAAACATAAATACCTATTATCATCTCATTTATTTGGCAGTTTTCAAATGATAAAAACACAACTGTTATATCTAAGAGCATTTCACCGCAGACAGTTCAATTAAAAATACACTTAAATATATTATTATTTAAGATGAAACTTACATCATTCACAATTTTTACGAGAGATAATCTATATAATTGAATGAAAATGAAATATCGTTGAGGAACACTTAGAGATTATATCAGGAAAATCTTTAAATACATTTTTGGAACGATATGTTAAACAAAATAAGACTGTATCTTTACAAATACATGTTCCGATGGAATTAATGTTCACTCTATCAGAAGACATATATGTCATTGCCAAAGTTGACACATATAAAACCGTTCTCTATCAAGAAATGTGTTAAAATTCGGTGGACAGAAAAAGGAAAGTGGTTCTGAATTATAGACTTAAAGTGATATAAAATAACGACGTTTTACCAATATTAACACTTGCTCCGGGTAAGGTTAGGTCAGTTGCTATGGATACAAAATATGTCGGGAGTAAGACAAAAAAAATACCAGCGCTAAACCACAATTAGTTTAAAATACATTCTCAATAAAAGTCAAAATAATAGCTATTTTGCCAGAAGTTTTACCATTGTTTATATCATTTCTCATGTTGGATGTATGATAAAAGAACCGATACATGCATATCAAAAGTGTTCCTACAAGTGGTGGCTTTTTGAGTTATTGTCATGCTATATCCTACCAATATGCTCTTTTTATCTTTAAGAGGTGATGTCTGTCTGAACGTTGTCGGTGGCTTTTAATACTCATTGGTCATCTCCGATGAAGCCGACTTGTTTACGTTTGCATCCACCGATGGATTAAGGGTAACACATACACCAGAAATGTCTTATATGTTGACCTGTTTGTCCTGAGCATATGATCCTTATCGGTGCCACAAAACTAGACGCCAGTACGTCATAGGTGGCTCTGATATGCAGCTGTTTGTGTTTTACCCATTCGATGCGTGTCTGTATGCGAGACTTGTATACACAGGGGACGCAAACTAATGCACAATTGAGATCAACCTATATGATACCATGTCATTGTCTGGTATAGGCATTCTCGTCAGATATAATTGCTAACAGGTTTACAACACTTGACTGGAGTATCTCATAAAACCTGAGAGGAACATCATTGCCATCAAACCTTTTATGAAATCATAATATTTTAACAGAACAATGTTTATTCTGAACGTGATATGTTTATAGTGCAATGCTTGACCTTATAGAAAAAGAACACAAACCGTAGTATAATGCTGCTATACCATTGTGTGTCGGTAATTGAAGTCCGTGTGTTCTACATGACAGGAAAAATAAAGGCAGTTGATTTAATATAAGATGTTCAGAACCGGCTTGTGTAAGTTGTTGCCTTCATAATATCGGAGCTGAAAGACTTAACATCCGTCTTATTGTATGATATTCTCTTATATGTATCACGTTGTCATTCTGTTCAAAGTTTACGTTTACTTAATACTTCAAAAGAGTTTGAACAACAATTACTTCTCAAGCCAAATAACTTTGAATTAATTGTAGATATATGTGACACTTATTGCAATAATATCGAAAGCGGTTTTTTGTTTGAGTCTCATTAGGGTCGTTCTAAGGGAACTATTATTTTGAGTATTTGTGTTTTAATCATGATCACATATTATGTCAGTCACATTAAATCAAAATAAACTTAATTAACGCTTAGTATTTTAGTATCAGAAAAAACACCTGTTAATTGTTTGTCTTTAATAATTAAGGTTCTAGAACATACAAGTTAAAATGTCTTCGAGTCAATTGATCATGGATTTATTCGCGAACCAATCAATCAAATAATGCCTGTTTATTACTCAATTAGTGCATATATTATCTCCATGGAATAATTTGAAATAAAGGTTTCTTATCTCCAGTTTTTTGTCAAGATAAACTAATCTAGAATATACACGGAAGGCAATCATATTACGAAATAATACTTGTCCTAATCCTAATAAATAAAATGTTTTTGAAAAATGAAGTTAAGACTTAATGAAATAATTCAGTCAACAATCTGTAAAGTTCAACCAAACTCGGAAGATCAATCATGTATTTGCAATTGCATCTTACACGGAGATTATATTCAGCGCTGAACGGGACGGTTATTTCAATGTCATAATTGAACGTCAAGACCTATTTTACCGAACGAAAACATAGTGTTAACCTTCTTGGTGTTCATTGGCTTTCAGACATTAACTGACAAAACGATGACGTATTGAAAAGGCTCATAACTAGAGAATAGAAGTTCTTAGCTGATTGAAAACTATATTGAATATCTATTTGCGAAATGCTCAATACAAAAACAATCCCAGTTCCCTAAAAACATTTATTAACTTGTAATTCATGCTAATAACCACATGTATTATATTACATTACATTGTATTTGTAAAAAGACAAATGTATTTCAAAAAGCAGCTGCGTGCTTGTTAATGGTGAGACAAATGTTAAATTGTGGAACAATATAAACACAATGAAATATTTCAGCTACTTCTGACCATAAAACATTATATTTACATAGAAATTATTCAGATTTTTCCTAATAATGAAAATGAGTGTTTATCATAACACCATTTTGCCATGACAACCCGGGAGCATTCTCATGTAGAGGATTGCTCCACTACGGAACATGAACAAAATTACATTTTAATTAATCAATGATTAAATTTAAAAACATAGCACTTCCTCCAATTTCACGTTGTGTGAACAGAGCATATCATTGTTCTATTCTTGTATCACAATTCGCTCAATTCAATCAAATTTGATAACATTGGATACTCAAATTTTATTGCATTAGCTAACAATTAAAAATGGCAGTTGACTGAGTTCAATGGGTGTTAAAGAACCATTTTCCTGGTGAATATTGGAAATGGATATTTTCCGGTAAGAAAACAATTCAGTTGTTTTAAAAGATTCAAAGTGATTGAAACAATGTATTTATGGATATCTTTAAGCTCTTTTTTACATGTCTTTAAATGTTTTTTTTCTCTCAATAATTTATAATGGAAACAAAGGGGCTTAACATACCTAATAGTGAGAACTTTTAAAATTGAATTATTCAAAAGTAATTTAAAACCGATTTTTATAATTTTACTTATATCACTATCATTGTGTATATTTTAATTATTTCCTTTTTCCTACATGTTTTGAAAAATTGAAATATGTTTCTCCCCTTTCATTTCTTTTAAGGCATGTCAAAATGGATAACCATCAGAGCTTATAAAATACCATTATACAAACATTCAGCAGTATGTGAAGTTAAATCAAAACCCAGAAGATCACATATTGCCTATGAAAACATACTGTTTAGTCGACTTGATGATTCGTTTCGTTTAGACCAAATCCACCAGCAGCCAATTGCATAAACAATGGTAAATATTTACCTCGGTAAGTAAAACCACCGGTAAATTCCGTGGTAATATTACCATGGCGGTAAATACGTTGTATAAAAGAAATTACCAAGGCGGTAAATTTACCAGAGTAAATTTTACCAAAATGTCCCATAATGCAATAGAGTGATGTCATTTTCCCGCATAGCTGTCAGATTGGAGGTATCTTTTTTATAAAAAAAATGAAAGTCCACATTCCATTTTTATAAAAAATAATAATCTAAAAGGCAGGTTTAATGACAAAATTCATTAAATCGGTCCAAAATTTTACATGGGAAATATTCAACAAAACAGTACAAAGTATTCATAAGCTACTCCGTGGCTAATCAATAAAACACATGCAACACTTCAAGGAGTAGGTTTATTCTGAATTCAGGGGTGTTACCTTTTACTTCATACAAAACGGTCAACGAATACCGCAGGAAAATGCGAACATTATTGCAATGATATGCAAGTCATAATGACACAATATATCTGAATAACTGAAATTAACTGACAAGCAATTATACTTGCTTACACAAAATACAAAAATATCTTTGAATAAAATTTAATGGCATCGTCCGTTTTTCTCACGCTGACACCTAAGGAATTTATAGTCAGTTTCAACTTGTTATAGAAATGTTTTATAGAATTGATTCTCATTAAAGTGATCAATAATTCATATCTTTAATATAATATGTACCATTGTTTCAGTATTCCATGTATTTGTTAATTAAACTTGGGGGTTCATTGTTATATTTTAAACTGAAATATTGCTGAAATTAAGAAAATATGTAAACAAACACCACTGATTTTTTAGTGCAATACAGACACATATTATCAGTGTACTTGATCTTTTCTATATCTCCTATGTGAAATGTCAATTCTTGAAGAATTCCATTTATTAAATGCTGCATCCAACCACTTTCAAATTCATAAGATTATTAAACTATATGCGACATTTGTATAATGTATCAGTTATGTTTATTATTAATGACCAAATGATCTTGAATCTTTTTCTTTGATCTTGTTTGAAACATATATATATGTTTGTATAATTATGTTCCTACCCTTAGGCTTGCATTAACCTCAACTTGGCACTAAAAGTGCAATCATGTATAATTAACATAATGAAATTATTTTTAGTGTCTGCTTATTTATGTCATCATTGTTTCTGTTTAAAATAGAATGAAACATGATCTCTTCAGTTATTGTCAGCACTATTTAATTATATTTTTTAACTATTTAAAAACTAAGCTGTCTTATTGTTGATGACAAATTTAAGTGTTAGAAGAACTTACTCATATAGCCACCATATTTCCATTTTTCAGGAGCATAAAGTCAATATACAAGGAGTGTAACATTTATTTTCTATTTTCATAAAACTATAAATGGTTTTAAATTCAAAATCAAAGTCAATTCTTATGTAGATACCAATAACCAGAATCAGCAATGTTAAACAGCATATAATACACTAGCGGCTCCATGAAGTTCATTTTTAATGTTTTCCTGGCGGTACATTTGTCATATAACCTTGGTCCTCCACTGGTGGTAATCTGAAGAAAAGTAAAATTATTTTGTAATTAAAATTATAATTATGTTGTCTGTGAAAATTAGCTTTATGGCTGATTCATGAATATTTGGCGCGGATATGGAAATGGGGGGGGGGGGGGGTGACGGCGTTCCCTAGAGGCCAATGTTTCTTTAAATTTGAAAGATAAGTTAACAAGAGCGTCGGTAAGAAATGATGGCTTTCACAATAAACAAACCAGTTATTAATATTTTGTTTTCACTCAAATGACAGTATACTGATAATTTACAGGAGAAAAAACAACAACATCTTATTATTACCTCACTGCTCTTGGTGTCTTTAATCATGTTTCTGTTATATGTTCTAACATCACACTGGCTCTGCTGGCTTCCGCTGATGAAATAATTGAACATAAATGTGTTAATCACAGAACTGTATATGTAACAGTATAATTTATATACATTTTAACAAACTCAAAAAATTATACTTGGGTATGTTGTCATACCACAGCTGTTGTTTTTATCAAATATACGGTAAACTTTTATATTATCAATGCACTCTACTGTATTTGGTTGTGTGCCTCTATATAAAAGAAAACTGTAGAAATAGACTATAGACTGAGGGTATTTTTCATAGAAAATGACGTCATAGCTGTCATTTATTGTCAATGTTTACAGGCGGTTCAATTTGATTGTAAATATTTATGTGCAATATACTCAAAATATGTGCAAAGTGGGATACAATTCAAAAAAGTAAGGTCGAGACCTGCAATCAAGTGTTGGTCTCGAACCATTGCATTGAATTTTGAAAGACTTTGGAATTATTTAAACGCAAAACAAGGTAAATACATTCTTAAACTTCAGATTTCTTGTGTCACTGTTTTTGTACATGAAATGTGTTCGTTGGAATATTTTTAATGCATTAATTTGTCCAGACAGTGGTTATTACCAATTTCGTACCTCTGTATTCCTGTCTTCTATTGATATGGATGTAATGGAATAGTTTTCTATTCACGAAGTTTCAATTTGTCTTTAAAATCGACAAAATGAGTTGTGAATCGAGCGTTTGTTTATGTCTGGTCGGCCATCTTGAATCTGGTAACTGAGACGGTAAATCAATTTACCCACCTCTTGGAGGAGGGTAAATATTACCACGGTAAATAGCTTGGTAAAATCTGAATTTTGTTTTATACAATTGCTTACCGCCAATTTACCAGAAAAATTACCGCCGGTAAAATATTACCCTGGGTGAATCTGTTTATACAATTGGCTGCAGGATGAAAATATAGCTTATATCTTACAGCAATGAAAAACAACTTACTCAATCTTACGTTTCTAAATAGGCAACAAATTCTATGAGCTAGTTAATGGATCAAAATGATAATAAAAACACCGACCCTCAGTAGCTCCCTGTTATACCTTGAACGTTATGCCATTATGGTAGCCTGAGCCTGGCATTACCCAAACGCGTCCATTTCTTGTCGACTACAGAAACAAATAACACAGTGACATAGCGAATTCTCCAGTGAGCTGCTGACCAAGGGCATCGGCATGAGGAAAAGCCTGTAGTTGCAGAGGTCTATAACCAGCAATTTGGGAGGTGTGGATATACTTGATCAAATGTCAGGGAATTATGCATGTCCTCACAAAAGAAGCAAGTGGTATAACACAATCTACCACAGGTTGGGTAGAGTTACAACGTTTACATTGTCTACTGTAAAGATGCGAGAGAGAAGATATCCCCAGAGGTAATTAGGGTAAAGATCGTCGAAGGATTACTGGATGAATATGAACAGAAAATAAAACGAAAAGGACGGCTATCTTTTGAAATTCCAACTTGGCTCCCGGAAAAGCATTTCATCGGACTGTACGAAGATACCAAATACAAACCCGACTGTTTCGTTTGAAGTTTAATAACTTTTTTCTGGCTTGAAAGGGAAACATACCAACTTTAAATGTAAATAATGTGACATACCATATTGCTTGGTGCCAAGCCACGAGCTTTACATTTAAAAAAAAACTTCAAACACGTTGCAGATAGAATTGTGTTTAACTTGTAGATATTAATATAAATAAAACACGATTGTGTCAGACTGTGTGATTGTAAAAAGCATGACACACACACACTGCTTTGTGAATAAGCGATTTATTAAATGATCAAAATTATTTATTATGCATATTTATATCATTTAAAAGTATCTGCAGTACTTCAGAAAAATTATTGATTTTGTATATATGGTTATGTCCAAATTTGAACGAGATATCTCTAAAAGTAAGGAGCATGTGCCAGTTTACAATAGATTATCGTTAAATTCTGAGAAAGCGCAAAATAAACTTGGCACTGGCTGGAATTTTCTGTGACAAATTTGGCGCTTAAAGGGTTAAACAAAATGAAGGGTCTGTTTCAAGCTTCAGGGCTAATCACTGACGATAACGTTGAATTATATATCAAATTTGTTGTTTTTTGTATCAATTAAACCTGGCATTGTCAGCGAAAGCGCTTTGCCACCATTTGTTTTCAGTTTAACCAGTCGCAGATCTTTGAGGAGAGATTTGAGAGATTGAAGGTCCTAACGTACATAAATATGGACGTTCCTCTTTGTTTACTTTTATTACAATAAGTGACAAAGAGATTGAAGAATGCAAACATCTGTACTGATATCTCTCTCTATGGCGGTAGAGTACAAAGCCAAGAAAACACTAAATATTAAGATGAAAATCATAGATAACACAAAATCTACATTATTATTCCGAAATGCTTAAATCCAGTAATGATAACTTTGCAATTATATATTAAATCGAAAAAAGGAACTTATTTATTAGATGTCAGCTTAAAACGGCTATTACGGGATTAAGGCAATAATGTTTATACAAATTTGTGAAAGAGTGGCATTGATTGGATAAATTACTCTATTGCTTAACACACATATCAGCACCTCGGCAGGTCAATTTTCGACACGAATATCAAAAGATATAAGGTTTGGTATAAAATGTTAGTCAATATTAGCCACCAAGAACATTGTTGGTCTTTTGATGATTTGGGGCCAAACCCATGCTTAATTACCACAGCATAGCTATTCTGCATAATTAGGGTATATTTGTGTTGCCTAAAGGAATTTCAAAAAGAGTAACTGTTCGCCAATGAGAAACGAACATAAATGCTGCACATCACACATTGTAATGTAGTCAAATCAAGGATGTGCTCTAACAGAACGTATCCATCATTTCCAACATTTCTTTCCGTGTGCTAATTGATAGCACAATTAAAAGGAAACTGGAGACATTGCCGAGTTTAATATGTTGATCTTTCCTTTAAATGTTTAAACTGATTCAGCTGTCACTAGATACGCTTTCAAAGATGAGATTCGTTTTTTGAAAATATATTAAGCTCGACTTAAACTTAGTCTTATACATATATATATCTTAAAAATCATCTTCAATAAAACGCTATGAGTTGTTGACAAACTTTAAATTTTGTTAGAAATACATAACAATTTGAAAGCAAACAAATCCAAATTGCACGTTCGCGTATTTAACTACGGATTCATCAAAGACATTCAACTAACCAATAATCAAAGGCTGATCAGGAACTAAATATGGAATAAATAACTGATATGATTAAGGTAAGCCTTCTCGTGAAACTTTGTCTCATAATCAAGCAAGAGTATATTACCAAATGTATCGATTATCAATCGCAATCATGAACACCCCTTTCTTGCGGATTAACACTGGTTTAGCGGTAAGGAAAATGGAAAGATGGAGATATTTCCATGGATTATGAACTCTTATACTGGATAAATACGAAGTATTATGTAAGTCGATTGATCTGTCTGGTTGCATCCGTAGGTCAAGTTTGATAATTATGTACTCAAGCTACGAAAGGTGGTACAATCCCTTACAACAAAGGGTTTTAAAGCTGTATTTATTTAATTTTATTTCTATAAAGGACTCTTTACAAAACATCACAATTATTTTCTGTACGAATGCATTAAATCTCGACCAACAAAAGTGTGTTTGGTATTGCAGAAGAAGATGAGTTTGCACACTAAGCTTCTGTCTGATACGGATTCCGAAATATTGCCCGAACGCAACTAGTTTGAATTTGAAAAGTAAACGCAATAATTTAGGCGGAAAAAATAGCAGGTATAAACCAAATGCTATTTACACTTGAAGATTGAATAATGGTGATAATGCAGGTTATCGTGCTGGGAATTATATCGTACGTAAAGGGCATTATTGCATCAATAAGAACTTTCGTCCAATTTCTAGAACTTCGAATGTTTTAGGTGGCATTCAGTACAAATTAAACAACGAGAAGTTATAGAGTTCAAGTAATGCATTTAACTACGTGGTCATCAACAGGCATATCGTAAAATTCACATTAAGGTTGACATTACAGAATGCATAATTCTGAAAAGGAGAGAATGAAGTTGGATATGAAAGCGTTCGACTGTATATTCATGATGAGACAGCTGTTGAGACATTAAATATGTGCCCATTTATTTGACACATTGAATGGAATACGATTGTACACGATGTATGCCTCATATCAACAATCTGTAGAGTGCATTTGGAACATGACCATGGAATTAATTGAGCAATTATAGTTATATTAGATCATTGTAACTGCCATTCTGTTAATCAGGAAACAGGTAGTCAATGTCAACATTAGCAGACGACCTAGCATCATCCATCGTCGAGTGCTTTCATCTATTGTTAGATGACTCGAAGTTAATGTCGTTATGACTTATTTTCCAATCTTTGTAAAATAAATAAGTTTAAACGAAACTAAAAGGATATCTATTCCACACTTAGCTTGATAACAAAAAATGCCAAATTTACATGTGTTTTGTGTAATTTGAACCTAAGTTATTGAACAAAATCAGTTTGTTCTTAACACATTTTATTTCAAGGTCACTTGCAGTGTATCGAGAAAAGCATTGTCATCACTTTGTAAGCAAATGGACTCTTGGCGTACAAACATAATTGTTAAACATTTTATCATCCGTCCCAACTGTATAATGTTCTAGGCTAGAGTAACATTACCTGTTGTTTCAATTGCATTAGGCACACAATGTTCTTCGTCATAACATGTCTTATATGGAAAGATCCCAATGGATATGATAGCTAGTGTATTTTCAACAGGTTATTCGTATCTTGTGAATCGCTTCAGGTTGCAGAAAAATAACACAGACGGAAAAGAATGCTATTATCCTAGTGTCAGGAATTGTATTTTGTTAACTTAGTAACAGAAATGTTTTCATTGCATATGGTTTTAAAGTTAATAGTCAATTATCTGACCAATGAAATTATCTTGATGGTACTAATACTAGTTATAATGGCGACGATGCGCCCTTTGAATATAAGAGAAAGACAGACGACATGAATAAACAAACTTACCGGTTTCACTATTTCAAAATGTATTTCTAAAGTAAACTGTGAGGTTCAGCACCAATTTAAAAGCCCTGTGAGTTCTTATTTAGTTTTTACTGTCCATGCCCAAGGGGTTACCCCAACAGGTACTCAAACCCTTATAAATTACTCATTACATTATAAAAGAATCGATTCTGTTCTTTTTGCAGTTATCAAAGATACACAATATATAATATTTTTAGCAAAAAGACGATTGTTGTGTTTCCAAAGCGTTCCAATCAAAATATTAAAAATAATGTTTTATGATAACATGCTTTAACGTTGAAGTCAGCATCGGTTATGGCAGCTGGTAAAATATTTACTGCTTATAAGAATTGAAAGCATCGTCAATTCATTTGGCTAGAAACTCCGATAGAAGGGATAATTTGCTCTGATGGAAAGATAAGTTACTTTAACAGTTTCAGGAAATACAAATCGAAGTAGGGCAAAAGATTAGACAACACTTTTATTATTTTCTTATACGTGCAATGAAAGTTATCCGAATATCAAATGCTTCATTAGGTGTTTAGTAAGGACGTTATCTAATCCTACGCTGTGTCAATTTGGAATTGGCAAAACCTCATTAAACGCGCTTACTGAGGATACAGAGGACGTGAAATGCTAGACGGAACCCGTCAAGGAACAAGAGGACGTGAAACATTATTAGAAAACCTTCAAGGGACATCAGAAATAGCTTTGCTTGCATTATTATTAACTTAACATCCAACTTTCAGTGCTTGCATTGACAATATTTCTTTAATTGAATGGTTTATGTTCAGATGGGACGTTTTAGAAATAGTGAATTATTTATAAACACTAAATGCATAAGTTCGAGAATTACTTGAGGCATAACTGAATTCCCCTTTAAAGAATGTCGGGAATTCGAAGCAGTTTCAATCCACGCTTACATTAGAAAATTACTTTTATCTATGTCTTGAAATATTTATAAATAAGAAAAATGTAAATGGTACACAAACAATATTCATGAACTCAATGTTTTGAATTCTCATTGGAAAAGAACCCATGGTGAGTTTTGATTTGAACTATAAAACTGGAATAACAACACTTTTTGCTTTAAACTGCAAATCATCATCTTTAAAAATGGATTTGAATATAGCGGACGTTAGCCACACGGATTGGATATTCGTTTCCATGACGATATAGCGATTCAGTGCAAACGAAGGTCGTCTAAACTTTACCACAGCTATGTGAACAACCAGAGACCGGATAATAAACTACAAGACGGTTTGAACGAATCCACGGATAACTTATTAAAGTTAAAGATCCATCATATCAGTATCTCATCAAACAAGAATGATAATGATCATTTTGTTTGATAAGAACGGTAAATGTCATTTAATGATTTGTTTTAGTAGTATGTGCACTCTGTATACAATAAGGGATTCAGCTACCTCAAAGCATGAACACAATTATACCGACATTGAGTAAAATGCATTTAAGTGTGAGTTTATTCAAAGCTGTTTTAAAGTTTTTTTGTTGTCCTCTTTTTGTACTTTTTGATTTATTATCATCAATATACTACGGGAAGGTGTACGTATATGCTACTGTTTATGGACTACGTAATTTTACAAATTCAGAATGTTTTATATGTCTGAATATAAAAAGAAAACAATTTGATCATCCGAGCGTGTACAAGTGAACTTCTTAAGTGAAATTTCTTGAACGACTCTAAAACTTTATTGCAGGCTTAATGTTAAAAAGTATTTTAAACACTTTTGAGGTGTGAAATTGTGTAATTAAACATTTTAATAAAAATATGAAATGCAGCATTTTGACTGCAATCGAATTAACGACAGCACATATTCGTGTGCGTATTTATGATAGGTAAGAACATTTATGTATTATATCTATGCATGAGATAGCTCCATATTCTCGTTCAAATATTCCATTTCTAATGTAAGGTGTAAAGTCTTTTACAAAATGTTCATAACTCCGGATTAATATAAAACTGTCGTATTTGTTTAAATTATTATTTGAGTCATACATGAAATAAATAGGGAATTGGTTTGACATCACTTACTTTGAATGTAAATATTGTTGTATTGATTTGGAATGCATTTAATGCATGGCATTCCTTATTAGGAACCTAGTACATGTAGATTAGTTTTACGATGCACATCATTACATTGATACTAAAGAGTTTTTGTCTTACGTTTTTGTTTCCAAACAAATCAGTTATATTTATCAAAACGGACATGTGTGGCTTAGACCCTTGTCTCTGTTAACACACGTACAGTAAGTAGCACCTGTATGTGCCAGAAGAGCTGCCTCAGACACATTTACTAGTTGTCATTATTGAACATTCTCATAATTCTGGTTTAAGTTCTCGGATATGTTAAGGTATGCGAGGGGATACATTGCAGGACTCAATACGAACAGCATTTGTGCTATTTGTTTCAAATTCAAATATGTGCTAGGCAACATTTATTACATATAATATAGAAATCGCTTTAGGAACTTTTACCAAAACTTTTGTTTACCTGACTGGTCCTTTATTGCCATTTTGAAAACATCTCATTTGGAAATTGTAATAAGCTCCATCTTGTTAGATTCCACTGCTGTCTTTTAAAGTAGGTGATTTAAAATTAAAGCAAACACGAATATCTTTATAAACTTTTGGTGGTAGTTTATCAATTGAAGCATGTAAATTTAGCTATTTATCTCATGTTGACAATCTACTAATATTAAATGCATTCACGACCACATACTGTATTATCTTAATTAGGATTAAAATATGTTGTTGACGCACTAATGGAGAGAAATGACATCATCACTGTAAAGTATATTTATAACATGGTGATCGAATACATAAAGTTATTAATTGCACCATACGTTTCCATAGCAATTTTTGTTCTGTGCTGCCGAAGACGGTTATGTCAATGTTCGAATTGGCAGACTTTACATAAATAATCGTTTATTTCTTAACATTTGTTTTATTTATGCATGTAATATATTCGGTGAAATTGGAAATACTCAAAGTTATTTTGGTTTTACTCCCTATAAGATTGGTTTTTCCTCTAGTGGGATTTCTGTTTTTGACTTGCAATGTACGCCGAAGAGTTATTGTGTTTAAAAATACCATGTGAACTTAATGGACAGGCCCAGTAACCACAACTGTAACGTAGACCCTATTAAAATTCACAAGACTAGTGTCTTACGAACATTTAACCAGAAACCCAACCATTCAACACAAAACAGACCACAAATGCATCAATAAATTATCCTTACAATAAGGTTTGCGATACAGTCTCGAACCGGTCAATGGAACAGGAATTCTCTGGATGATTCAACAAAACGTTGATGCAAACACTTTATTTAAACAAATCAGAACATATGACTACAATGTGAAAACAACGTTAATGTAAAATTGATGTAGCCGAAGAAATATATATCACTGTCAAAGCTGACACAAAGACATGCATTCATTTATTCATTGTGTAGGCAGGGGCATAAATATCTTCTTCATCACAGGAATCGGAACAGTGGCTGTAATTGTAGCTATTTCTAATATCAATTATCAAGCAAAAGTATGATGGTGACACAAAGAAAAATCACAGTGAATTAACTGCTAGAGCATTTTCTGCCACTTTGACTGGTCAGTAGGCTGTCTCGTCCTTAATCATACAAATTTATATTTAAAGTGACCCTCTTATTCAAAATCAATATATATACATGTATAACAAACATACATTTTGAGTGATAAACCTTTTACAACTTACTAAATAATGCAATTATGAAAAATATTATTTTACTGAAAACAGGATTGAAACCGTCTATCTAACAGCAGAAAGCGCAAAAATATTAAATGATTGGTGAATGCTAAAGGATTTGCTGTGATCTATTATAATCTTCTAAGGTATTTTATGCACATTTATTTTAAATTGAATTCAGTATCCTTCATAAGGACCATTGTTGTCGACATTTATTCATCCATTAAGGACTATTTGAACAATAGTTTTAATTGTGGTAAGTCTTATTTGGGAGTAAAAGTGCATTTTAAGGACAACACTTGAACGTAAGAAGAATTAACGTTAGCGATGTCCTTTGCTTACAATAGAGTTTTTGGACGTAATGAATATAAATATGATACAAAAAGCGTTTCAAATCCTTACAGCCAAGAAATTTTACGTGATATACAACTCAATATCAATGCACGAATAATGTTCTAGGCTACTGTGTTTGTTTCTGTTCTACCTATTGCATTTTTGACATGTTTATTGCCCTAACATTTCATATGTTAATATTTTCCATTCGATATAATTGATAACAAATGCGACTGTTCGACATGTTGTTCAGGTAAAACCATATAGGCCTTCCCATCTGGTATGCTTGAATGGATATACCGTATTCAGACAGGATTTGATGGGTTATAATGAAACTTACGACATAGATTATGTCATGTATAATAGTTCATTAATAAAATGTATTATTAATCAGTAAAGATACACAAATTGAATAACATGTTTATTTTATGTTATTAATTATATCGGTTTTTTATCTATTCTAATGACAATTTCTTCTGAATAAAAAGAAATATAAATTATTCAATTTACAAACGTTCGTTTTATTCTTGGGTTCTATTACTATTTCAACACCTAATTACAATACTCGGCAAAAAAAGCAGGGGTCTTGAAGGAAAGGCATCATCGATTCCTGAAAATGTATGAAATATATTTTTTGTCTGATGTAAATTTGAAATTTACAATGGTATTTAGGTTTAACGCTCTAACATGTGTTAGACAGTTCGAGCGGACGCATTAACCGTTCTCAATGTTTTCGACCTTGAACACTCGTTTATACCGTCGAAAATTACAACACAGTTGTTGCTATGTTAACACTCGGTATTTCAGTATAAAAAGAACTGCCAGTTTTTTGTATGACTTACTCATTAAGTTGTTGTTTTCTCTACTGGACAACAGTTACAAATGATAGGTGCTTCAAATATTCATCAATTCAATTATGAAATAATGCATCAAGTTGTTACTGATTCCTACGTTTTTTATGCAGAAATAATGCAACAGCATGACTCTTTGATAAAATGGACACTTACAGACTTTACCGTGAAAATACACTTATCTAAATTAAGATTAAACACTTGATGTAATAGCAAAGAAAAAACCCGATATGAAAGAGCTTCATTTTTTTCAAAGTTTGAATATATTGTAATATAAACAACCAAACTGTTTACCGAGTGAAACATATTGAATGAATTAAAACCGGAAAAAAGTTCTCTTAACGGACGATCAACGCAATTTATGATATAAAGTCCTGTAAAGGATGTTCGTATTTGTACCTTGTGTCATTAAACGCGATCATGGTTGAACTAAATGTCCTGGGCCTGGATAGGTCGATTGCCTAACACAATATTGTCCTGGTTCGTTCGGATTCGTTGGATAAAAATAATCTGACGATCACATGCTTATTGAACTAAATTGTTTTTACAGCATGTGAATTTGAAATAAGCAAGAACCCATCTACGCCTAGTAAGACAAACGACCCCGTAAAACGTTAGACGAAATCCGTTTAGTGACTGCAGGAAAATCTCTGTTTTTATTGATAATGATTTTACATCAAACACTCAATGCTGACATACGCCAGGTTTGTTTTATTGATTGAATATGGATTATTAAAATAAGACGGAACAATCTGAAAACATTGAATTAGTGATAACGAATCAAATCGATCAATCTGGAGTTACTTGAAACTCGATGTTGATAAACACATCGAATAATATCCTAAAATGGAAACCCACGGCTTAAATTCAGAATGCTATTTGTATCTTTCTGTGACTATTTATGCATCTAAACTATGTAACTATATCTCCACAAACAGCATCATGAATTTGTAAGATAATATCTTTTCTGGTTTAATCATTAACAAAATACCTCTTTCTCAAAATAAAAGTGTTCTATTTTGAACATCAAAGAGGAGTATCATCAATCCTGGCCTTCAGGTGGAAAGTTACAACTTTGATAATTCATTTGAAAAAAGTCATATTTTGAAATATCACACAGAAGACTCAACAATTCTTGATTTTATGTGGAATGTAACACCTAGAAATTTGATTTGAATAAAGGTGAGGCCAGGACGCTATAGCACCCGGATTTTTAGTACAATGTGTGATGTTTCCCCGGCGTATGCACGGAAACAAGACACTTATGTAATAAATAAACGTTAGTTAAAACGAAGGTCGGCTAAACTTTACCACAGCTATATGAACAACAGTAGTCAGGATAATCATTAAATTACGCTATGAACGCTATGAACGGTTCAACAGACGTATCTGTGAAGACAATGTCTCATTAGTATCGGGCAATAAAGATAAAATAGTATTTCTCTTCTCATTGGTAGTTTGTCTTGTTGTATTTTATTGTTGTTGTTTTTATTTTGTTGTACACATTGTATACACAACATATTTTAATGTTACCTGTACACATTCAGCTATGTTTTACTGTTTATACACATTCAATTTATCAAACATCAATCGAAATGAAAAAATCTTGCATACAGTTGTGTTTATATTATTGCTACATTTTTCAATTAAAACTTAATAAACATGTTTTACATATATGAATATAATATTGCATATTTCTGTTTTAAAATGTATTTTTTTATTTTGTGCTTTAACTCCTTTTTGTACCCCCAATAGGCTCAAGTGATCATTACTCCCATTTGATATCAAACCGGAGTGAAAGTCCTCCTTGTGTTTCATAAATCTGATTATCCTCCATGCTTTTCGGTACATTATTGAGTTTTATTAGTGTAAAAAAAACATTAGTCACACTTCAACTAAAATATTTCACCACAAAAATCTGAAATACATTAACTGTCAACAACAAAGCCTTGTAATATTCTTCTGGTGGAACACCCGCCTACTATCGAATCAGGCTGATATCTGACAGTGGGAGTGATTTAAGACCATGATAGTAATTTATACAAACTTGCAAATCTGACTTTAATAATAACTTATGCTAATCCAGACTTGTTTTCTTTACAATTTTGACCTGTCTAAAATTTAATTTATATTGTTTTTACATTAAATGTTATTATCCGGTTCATATGTGAGTTTAATAAAAATTTAAAGATTAAGTTAATAAAATGAGACACGAACAAATAATAAGCCTTAAAGGAAATTCTTAGAGAACTATTTTTCCACAATATGTATGCACATAGCCCCAAAGATCTCTGAAAACACAGATGGCAAAACAGCATACGATCTTATACTGAAAACAACGAACGCCTTTTAACAAATATTATATGAATCATTTGACTGTACGCAGGCGACTATTTTGAAAACCAGTTCATTAACTCATCCAGGCTCTCTTTTGTTACGAGATGTACGATGAAAAGAAACTTTTGTTGTTGTAAAATTACGTGTCTATATTTCCGACAACCTTATTGAAGGCTATGACTCGTGATGTATTATTCTTTTTAAAAACTGTAAACTCATTAATAATAGCGTTCGGATAATTCAATATAAGCAATCGTATAATTATATTTACATATATTGCCGTTGCAATTGATGTTTTTTGCCGCAGACGATATTGATGCAAATGTCAAAATTGCAGACTGAGCATTACTCATAGTTCACCACTCAAGCTTATTTTTATGAATACCATGTACTATATTTCCTGAAACTGAACCATTGGAACCACGCTAGATTAGTGGTAAAGAAATATACATCGTTTGACTACCATATGTATGTGCCAGTATAAGCAACCACCTTCTTGAAGACGAATACAATATCTTTTTATTGCAAACTTATCCAATCTAAGGTAAATATAACATTAATTAGAAAATCAAATAACCAAACATTAAATAAATACAAATGAAATAGGAATTAAAAACAAATAATGGCTTATCGCCAGAAATTCATGAATGGTATTATTGCAACAAATCAATAATTAGAACTACTTAAATACATAAGATTATTTTAAGGACATGTTCAGGGTAGCAGAAGATACATAATGTCCTCTTCAAAGCTGGTACAGAGACATTCACTATCAATGAACTTGATGACATTTTGTAGACAGACAAAGCAATTTGGCTCTTCATTATAGGAAGCAGAAGAGTTGCCGTAGGTTTAAACCACTTCTTATAGTATTTCCCCTTGCTCGAATAATGAAGAAATATTCTAGACATGCAATTCAAGTGTCTTCTAACAAGTATATGTGAAGTCTGACTGCATTGAGTCCATCGCTTCATTTACTTACTTGTAAGCTCTTATGAATCTTACCAGTAAACGTTAGTCGTATGCTTAAACGACGTATTAGCTAGCCTGTTTGGCCGAAAATCTATATGACTGTATGTTCTTCGCTACTGTATTATGCACCTATTAACATGTTACCATACATGGGTGTATCGAAATTTAGGGTCAAGACGGCTGACACAGCATGGATATTTGGGCAAACTGCACATTATATTGTCTACATACAACGCGTGAGCAGGAGCAATTGTTTAAATCCATTGGTGTTGAAGGTGTTCCGTGCAGAAGAATGCCTTTAAAAATGACGAAAAAATCAACAAGTCGGCTATTCTCGCCGCAAGTGTCAATTTTCCGCCCGCCTGGAACCCCCTGCCTACTAAACTTTCCTAAAATCACGCTGCCCCTCCTCTCCCTACCACCCGTTGGGCAAAACATTGATAGCCTTATTTGCTTACGTTTTATTGCATGATTGGCATGGGGATAATCGCCAATATAATTTAGACGCTGATAAATCCTAATAGTAAACGGTTGATCGTCATCGTTTTTTTTTCCATACGATATTTAAATGATTCCAATAGTTGTCACTGTCTGTAGGCCATATTGGCATGGTCGACTCGTAGGCTTGCATTCAAATGAACGAACATTTGACTGGATTTATTATTTGTTCATCTGTATTAACCCTATAGGGCTTTCGCTGTCATAAGAGGCTTTGTAAACAGTTAAACGTACTGAAAAAAGTCTCTATCTGGTCTGTGTCTGGTCAAATACTTGATATCGCACACAAATAGCACAAACTGAAGGATAATGCATATAAACTACTTCCAAGTTATGATTGAAATGCCTTTGTATTAACATGACAGAAAATATAGGGGAATTTCTTGTACGAATATCGAAACAACGAATATGACTGTATAAGGAGAGCATGTTTGTGCGTAACCTACAAAAGTCGCTACAGAAGCTTTATATCCGTCTTTTATGCTGTGAATCTTTTAATTTATGTCATGTTTGTTTTCATCCATCCTGCATATGGTTTATCTAACGTTTAATTAGTTCAATGGTGTTTAAAATGCCAACATCGCCTTGGCATTATTGAAAGTGACCAATTACTTTGAATAGTGTCTAAATTAACAGGATCTCATATTATGTCGTCTCGGTGACTTAAAAACAATACCATAAGAATGTACTTCAGCATAAAAAAGAAACATTAAATTTGATGTCTTCACTATTAACTGTTTTTTGTTGATGTACTGCACGTCGTGGTGCGTAAAATTGTTTATGAAGCAATTTTCCGGGAATACATTTGCGAACGAATCGATCAATAAAAACCTGTTTATTACATAACAACTACAGAGACGATAGCTTACCGCTATGATAAAATATACTAGACAGGTTGGCCGGAACGAAAAGGGAAAAGGGACTTTTCAGGAAGAAGTGAATATGGAATTTTGATATGAATACAGACCAAACTGTATATACTTGAACAAGAACAAGCCCAGAAGCCTATGTTATTACCATATGGTTCAGGGAATTATTAAGATCATTTATTAGCATCTGTGATGATTCATCAAACGGTATATCGGTTTATTGTAATAAGTCATATTCAGCCATAAGAAGAAACGATTTGTCAACGGACATAAAACATTATTTTTTCACTTCAATACTTTTTCACTTGACGGGATGTCGTCGAGAAAAGCAACAGAACGATTGTCGTCTTAGTGTTTTCGCATAAATATTGTTACGTTTTCACACTCACTGGCAGAAAAAAAACAACAACTAACGGGTTAAAAAGATAAAAAATGCAATCTTATCTCACAAAGAAAGGAACTTATTATTCTATTGATAACAATGCAAATATTATATCTTTGTTCTGTTGATGAAGTGCATTGCAATTGAAAAATGAATAAGAAAACTGGAAAGATCCCAAAATCAATATATGTGGTGCTTTAGTTATCTGTTATATATTTCAGACATAATAAAACTCTTTAGTTTGTATCACATTTATGTCTCCTGTATTGTATGTAAGCGGGTGACTGAACAGACAAAACATACAATAAGCGCGTACTCATTTACATAAACAAATGCTGTCATTCCTGCAGTCTCCAATACTTTTTTGATTAACTCAACAATGTTATTGTTTTAAAAATAGCATTGTCTAAAAGTATATATTACATTTTGTCCTTGATTTTCAACCAATGCCTGAGCTCAGACACTCGATGTTTATTCATATACGATATATTATACTATAATCATGTTACTTTTATGGTTTTAAATCTCAAAAGAGCGTCTTTAACCTAATATCTGATTAAAATGTTTTGTGCAGTGAGAATCTTGGTTAAAATACAAAGACATTAAGTTATTATATAAATCTATCTTCGCAAATAAGAAACATCAGGAGATGCCTTGTTTCTTCCACTATTCTTGGTGTGTACATATAAAATATATTACACATTAAGCACTGAAAATGACATATTTTGAGCAAACGATGGGTTTGGCTTTATCTCCGAAGAGTTCCATACCAAATGCTCAAATTGATGCTATTAGCATTTGTGAGCTATCAAAACGGGATATTTTAGTTCGCCATTACTAAACTTTTTTAATACCTGTTACCGAAAATATTGATTGTTTTTGAACACTGAAGTTTTTACGGCTAAATCAAACCATCTTCCAACAACAAGTGAAGTTCAATATAACTCGGAAGATCAATTTGCAATTACATCTTGTACGGAGATTATATTCACCACTTCGCGGATGGAATATCATCAATTCTATTTTAAATCGGTTTTGAGTTTCTTATGTTTAAATTTTCCAATGTTAATGAATGAAAGTCAGCGCAACTTTTCAAAACGATATTAAAATAGTTTCAACCGTATTGGCTTGGATATACCGCATACGAATAGTCGGTTGGGTTTCAATTGTTTATGTATTATATTAATTTACTACGTAGATTATGTAATTTAAAGTAATGCATTAATGAAACTCATTCAGGGTAATTAAGTTAATTTGTTTCGGTTAAAAATAAAATACAGCTAACCACCTATAAACCGAGATGATCATTTTATCGATCGCAATTTTTTTATTAATTGAACATAAATGACTATTTGCTAGGAATTATCAAAAAGTACGTATTAGAATCGGAAGTGCAATTAATAAGCAAACTTCTTTAGTCTGTGAATAGTAAATAATGCAAAATATTACAATTTTCATTTCGACATTATTTCATTGCAGAATACATAGTTAGCTGTTGGTATCCAACGTGTCTCACACTATAATACTTATTCGTCAGATTTCGTCTTGCCATATAATTTTGACTTTTCTCCACGATTGCAAATATACCATTTCAATGGTCAATTTCTTTATTGTCAACTTAAATTTAGACAAATAAGTTGGCGCGAATAAAAGGACACATACAAACCATGAGCTTTTTCCCCGCTGAGTTCTTACAACGCTACGTCCGCAGAAATCACTAAAAAGAGGATCTCTGTGTATGATTATTTATATGAAGAACTAAAGAAACAAGTACAAAAGTCAAAAAGTAACAGTTTGGCTACGAATTATTTTAGCATACATCCTACAATAAAAGGTGTAGAACAGAAATGGTTTTACCATTTCTTTGGTCATTTTGTTAATGTCGCCTTATATTTTGGCCAATTAGCTTTTGCTTTTATATGAATAAACGCCAATAAAAGTACACACACACAGCAAACAACTTGTGCTAACTTCTAGGGGAAGAGGTGTTTTCAAAAACAGATTGTAAAATGCGATCACCAGGCAAGCTGCGTAGGCAGTAAACTCGGCAACCTTCGTTTCCGCTTTTTGCACGTGTCCTCGGATTATAGTTTTCAATCGACACCAAGACCTTTTAAACACTGATTTTATGTCATTAAGCCCCAACCCGCATAAACTAGCAAAGGTATCACAGGCAATAAGTCGATAATAATATTCATGCATAAACCCACATTTGTTGAGGTTAGTATTTCGAATTAAAAACCGAATCAGAAAATCTTTCTTTTCGACGATTCAAACGTTTCCCAACTTTTATAAAGTTGAAATTGTACTGAGCAGAATTATCTGTATAAAAGCTTTGATTATATAATTTTGAGTACTAAACTATTTTAACAGGCCCCTTTTAGCTGTTTCTCTGTTATTATAAGTAGAATGACAATGTGTCAATATGCCAGAAAATCACTCATATCGTCGTTACGTATTTCTAAGATGCCAGCCTAAAACCGCTTTCGATTGGATTAAGGCAATAATGTGTATACATAATTGTGGAAGACTGGCATTGATTGGATAAATAACTTTATTGCTTAACACACTTATCAGCACCTCGGCATATCAATTTCTCGTAACGAATATCTAACAGACATAAAGTTTGGAATGAAACAGTTAGTCAATATTGGCCACCAAGAAAATCGTTGGTTGTTTTTGGGCCAAACCCATGCCTAATAACTACAGCATAATTACTCTGCATAATCAGAATACATTTGTGTACCTGGTAAGAAAGTTGCCAAAAGCAATTTCAAAAATAATTGAATATAAAACAATATAGTGTTATGATTCGTTTTACAAACTTGTTAGAAAAACGTAATAATTTTATGGCAAAAACGTCCACACTTCAGGTTTGCGTATTTTACTACGTAGCATATTAAAACTTCTAGAGTCAATAAATTTATCATAATATCGTCTAATAGATATTTGTGAATCAGGCAATTATTCAACTGTTTCTAAAAATATACGTCATAGACAATCAGCTTACCAATAATCAAAGGCTGATAAGAAACATTAATATGTAATGAACAATTGATATGATTAACTTTAGGCCATATCACGAAGGTTTGTCTCATAATCAGACGAGCAT
This sequence comes from Mya arenaria, assembly GCF_026914265.1. NCBI lineage: Eukaryota > Metazoa > Mollusca > Bivalvia > Myida > Myidae > Mya > Mya arenaria. The sequence goes on from NC_069122.1 coordinate 48,770,161, forward strand.
AATACCGATTGTATCGATTCTTAATCGCTATCATTAGCAGTCCTTTCCTGGGGCTAGATATTGGTTCAGCAATAAGGAAGATTACGATATTTCAATGGACTATAAACTCTTATACTGGATAACTACGAAGTATTATGTAAGTCGATCGATCTGTCTGGTTGCATACGTAGGTCAAGTTTGATAAATATGTACGCAAGCGATGAGAAGTGATATAATCCTATATAACCACCGACTGACTTCGTATTTCTTTCATGTCACTTATATTAGGTACTCTTGAAAGAAATAGCAAGAAAATAATGTATTTGAACTCGACGGACACACGTGTGTGTGGTTCTGATGAAGAAGATTTGCGTTTAAACAGTAAGGTACTGTGGGATACAAATTCCGAAATTACGTCCAGAGTACATAGTTTGAGTTTATATAAAAGCATTATTTTAGACGGAAAATTAAAAGGTATAAAACAAATGATATATCCATTTGAGGATTGTATATATTTATGATAGAGCAGGTTTAGTTTCTGGGAATTATGTCAAAAGTAAAGGGCATAATTGCATCATTGAAAGGCTTTCGTCCAATTTCGAGATCTTCCGATGTTCCGTTGAGGTGGCATTTACTAGAAATTAAACAATGAGAAATTATGAATAGGGGTATGCATTTGTTTTACTGCGCGGACATCAACAGGCATGTTGTGAAAATCACATTGATGTTGTTATTAAAGAACAGATATTCTTGAAAAAGAAAGAATGAAGATAGAAATGAAGCGTGTAGTTTAGGCGTTCGATTGTATATTCATGATACGAGACATATTTTGAGACATTAATTATGTGTCCATATTTCTGAAACATTGAATTGAATATGATTGTCATGATGTATGCATCCTTTCAACAAGCTTAACTTGGCAAACGAACTAATGGAGTAATTATATTTATATTTGACAATGGTAATTGTGATTCCGTGTTTCAGGAAACAAGTATTCACTGACAAAATAAGTAGACCTATCATCACACATCGTTGAGCACTTTTATCGATGATAAAATGACTTTACGTTAAATCATTATGATTGAAAATGGGTAGAACGACCAATTCTAAAACATTAAAATACTACTTCAGGTCATCTAACTGACCTGAAATACATCCTCATTGGCTGACACATTGTCAACTCAAAATCTGACGTAGGGAGTGCATATTGATTATCGCCTAGTACGTAATGGGTTCATATCCGCAATTTTATTGGTTATAAATGTAAGTTGTATTCTTAACAGTATAACAATAATGTATACAATATATAATATAGTAAATAACATTATAGTTGAAAGATTAACCTTTTCTTCTATCATTGTCCATGCTAGAATAATGATTAAAGATCTACCCATGAAAACCAAATAACAACATATAATTATATAAGTGGATATGGTATATATTTCATTATTCACACTACTTGGTAATTTGTATGTTTGTGGATCATTAATATATATTTATCCGATGAGGCCTATTAGATAACGTCTACCATCATCAACCTCCGCTTGGGTAAGGGTTATACATATGCTCAACTCGCCTAAAATATCGTGACAACGAGAGTGATTAATATTATGTTGTAATGACTTATTTCCCAATCGTCGTAAATAAGTTTTAACTCAACTAAAGGTTTACTGACTAAAACGTAACATGACAACAAACTATGCCGACTCGACAAAGTGTTGTGGTGAAAGTTTGACCAACAGTCAACAGAAAAAAGCAGTTTGTTTGTTACACAATTTTAATTTCAAGGTCACTAGTTGTGTATCGGGAAAAGCATTGTCATCACTTCCTAAGCAAATTTAGGCATGAGGAGTTATGATATGATACTAAACATCTTATTATCCGTTCCAACTGTATATTGTTCCAGATTAGTGTGATTTTACCTATTTTTTTCAATTGCATTAGGCACACATTGCTTTTCACCCTTACATTTCGTATGTGGAAAGATCCCAATGGATATGATTGCTAATCAATAATATTTTTTAACAGGATATACCTCAATCGTATGCTAGGTATACTCGTCGTGTATGCTAGCATGGTACGTGGAACGTGTCTGGTGAATTGTTGTGGGTTGCAGAAATATAACACAGTCTGAATAAAATGCTATTATCCTACTATCAAACTCGTCTAATGTATTGTTCAGTTGCATCTTGTTTAAAACTAAACGTGTTTCAAACGAGTTCAAACAAACAAGATACATGTACTTCATATAAATGCTAGATAAACACGACACTGATTTCTGCCTTGACCGTTTGAGTCGTCCTGACCTTATTCAAGTTTGTCTCTTGCTGATTGTTTTGGTCAAAAATAATGTTTTTTGTAAGTTTAAAGCTATTTAAGATTAAAAAGTAAAAAGTTGCTCAGTAGTTAATCATACAAAAAGGCCTAATATATTTTATTCGTGTCTTTAATCAGAAGTTCTTTGCTCTACTGAATGTCCGTCAAATAGGCAATAGTGAAGTATGTGTAAAATAACCATGAGTTCACTTTTGAAAGACGCATGTTTATTAAAATCCGCAGAACAATGCAACGACTTACAGAAAAAAATGGTTTCATACATTTAGTGTACAGGCAATATGACCTCGATCTGGAATAAACACGTTAAAAAGAAAAACAGATTAAACAAGATTATTGATTACAAAACTTAATAATTAAAAATGAAAAAAAATGTATGCAGAATAAAAAAAAGAAAGAAAGAAGACTTATTAGTATCATACTACAAAGACGTATTCGTTAAAGCTGGTATTGATTATTTTTCATAACAGGTGCATTACTCCAAGAAGATGCATACGCCACGAATACAAACCTTTATCAATCTGTGAAGTTTAATCAACATTCGGAAGATTAATCACCCAATTACAATTACATATTTTACGTGGATTACATTCAGGGTCCAATAGGACAAATTTGTCAATGTCAAACCTTTGCCGTCTAAATACATTCTCTCTCGTTATAAATTTGATTGGACGTCGATTCTTATTTTGCTGGGAGAAAACAGGGCATTGGCCGTATTAATGATTCGTTATGTAAATATTATAGCTGACATAATTAAAATATAATCAATACGCTTACAACAAGAAAATATAACCCCGACAATAGGATCAAGAAACAATTTCTGTCTAATGATTAAATAGTTACGAAAAGGACAGGCAATGAATTCTTGTGTAGTGAAAACACGACTTAGATAATGATCAACGCGAACATGAGTAACTCTACACGACATACCATTCGTTGAGTGTCTGTTGGTATAAGGAAAACTAAAATAACCAGCTCAGTAGCTAAAACATTAACGAAAAACATGTTTAGAGATGAATTCCTAACAGACACCCTCCGATAGATACGCAATATCACACAACAACAGGCCTTGATCTTTTACAGATGACTAGGGTTAAACTATATGCTGCTGAGCTGGTCCTGCAGTTGCCAATCTAGTATGTATGATCCAATAATGTTTGGCAGCAAATACAAATGTGTTTAACACATTCATATATATATATATATATATATATATATATATATATATATATATATATATATATATATATATATATATATATATATATATATATATATATATATATATATATATATATATATATTTATTCGCAATAACATCGTGTTCCAGTGTTGTTTTAGCCTTTGTCTTGTTCTTCCAATTATTAGATTATATTCACCACTTCGCGGATGGAATATCATCCATTCTATTTTAAATCGGTCTTGAGTTTCTTATGTTTAAATTTTCCAATGTTTATGAATGAAAGTCAGCGCAACTTATCAAAACGATATTAAAATAGTTTCAACCGTATTGGCTTGGATATACCGCATACGAATAGTCGGTTGGGTTTCAATTGTTTATGTATTATATTAACTTACTACGTAGATTATGTAATTTATAGAAATGCATAATGAAACTCATTAAGTGTAATTAAGTTAATTTGTTTCGGTTAAAAATGAAATTCAGCTAACCACCTATAAACCGAGATGATCATTTCATCGATCGCATTTTTTTTTATTAATTGAACATAAATGACTATTTGCTAGGAATTATCAAAAAGTACGTATTAGAATCGGAAGTGCAATTAATAAGCAAACTTCTTTAGTCTGTGAATAGTAAATAATGCAAAATATTACAATTTTCATTTCGACATTATTTCATTGCAGAATACATAGTTAGCTGTTGGTATCCAACGTGTCTCACACTATAATACTTATTCGTCAGATTTCGTCTTGCCATATAATTTTGACTTTTCTCCACGATTGCAAATATACCATTTCAATGGTCAATTTCTTTATTGTCAACTTAAATTTAGACAAATAAGTTGGCGCGAATAAAAGGACACATACAAACCATGAGCTTTTTCCCCGCTGAGTTCTTACAACGCTACGTCCGCAGAAATCACTAAAAAGAGGATCTCTGTGTATGATTATTTATATGAAGAACTAAAGAAACAAGTACAAAAGTCAAAAAGTAACAGTTTGGCTACGAATTATTTTAGCATACATCCTACAATAAAAGGTGTAGAACAGAAATGGTTTTACCATTTCTTTGGTCATTTCGTTAATGTCGCCTTATATTTTGGACATTTAGCTTTTGCTTTTATATGAATGAAGGCCAATAAAAGGACACACACACTTCTAGGGGAAGAGATGTTTTCAAAAAGAGATTGTAAAATGCGATCACCAGGCAAGCTGCGTAGGCAGTAAACTCGGCAACCTTCGTTTCCGCTTTTTGCACGTGTCCTCGGATTATAGTTTTCAATCGACACCAAGACCTTTTAAACACTGATTTTATGTCATTAAGCCCCAACCCGCATAAACTAGCAAAGGTATCACAGGCAATAAGTCGATAATAATATTCATGCATAAACCCACATTTGTTGAGGTTAGTATTTCGAATTAAAAACCGAATCAGAAAATCTTTCTTTTCGACGATTCAAACGTTTCCCAACTTTTATAAAGTTGAAATTGTACTGAGCAGAATTATCTGTATAAAAGCTTTGATTATATAATTTTGAGTACTAAACTATTTTAACAGGCCCCTTTTAGCTGTTTCTCTGTTATTATAAGTAGAATGACAATGTGTCAATATGCCAGAAAATCACTCATATCGTCGTTACGTATTTCTAAGATGCCAGCCTAAAACCGCTTTCGATTGGATTAAGGCAATAATGTGTATACATAATTGTGGAAGACTGGCATTGATTGGATAAATAACTTTATTGCTTAACACACTTATCAGCACCTCGGCATATCAATTTCTCGTAACGAATATCTAACAGACATAAAGTTTGGAATGAAACAGTTAGTCAATATTGGCCACCAAGAAAATCGTTGGTTGTTTTTGGGCCAAGCCCATGCCTAATAACTACAGCATAATTACTCTGCATAATCAGAATACATTTGTGTACCTGGTAAGAAAGTTGCCAAAAGCAATTTCAAAAATAATTGAATATAAAACAATATAGTGTTATGATTCGTTTTACAAACTTGTTAGAAAAACGTAATAATTTTATGGCAAAAACGTCCACACTTCAGGTTTGCGTATTTTACTACGTAGCATATTAAAACTTCTAGAGTCAATAAATTTATCATAATATCGTCTAATAGATATTTGTGAATCAGGCAATTATTCAACTGTTTCTAAAAATATACGTCATAGACAATCAGCTTACCAATAATCAAAGGCTGATAAGAAACATTAATATGTAATGAACAATTGATATGATTAACTTTAGGCCATATCACGAAGGTTTGTCTCATAATCAGACGAGCATAATACCGATTGTATCGATTCTTAATCGCTATCATTAGCAGTCCTTTCCTGGGGCTAGATATTGGTTCAGCAATAAGGAAGATTACGATATTTCAATGGACTATAAACTCTTATACTGGATAACTACGAAGTATTATGTAAGTCGATCGATCTGTCTGGTTGCATACGTAGGTCAAGTTTGATAAATATGTACGCAAGCGATGAGAAGTGATATAATCCTATATAACCACCGACTGACTTCGTATTTCTTTCATGTCACTTATATTAGGTACTCTTGAAAGAAATAGCAAGAAAATAATGTATTTGAACTCGACGGACACACGTGTGTGTGGTTCTGATGAAGAAGATTTGCGTTTAAACAGTAAGGTACTGTGGGATACAAATTCCGAAATTACGTCCAGAGTACATAGTTTGAGTTTATATAAAAGCATTATTTTAGACGGAAAATTAAAAGGTATAAAACAAATGATATATCCATTTGAGGATTGTATATATTTATGATAGAGCAGGTTTAGTTTCTGGGAATTATGTCAAAAGTAAAGGGCATAATTGCATCATTGAAAGGCTTTCGTCCAATTTCGAGATCTTCCGATGTTCCGTTGAGGTGGCATTTACTAGAAATTAAACAATGAGAAATTATGAATAGGGGTATGCATTTGTTTTACTGCGCGGACATCAACAGGCATGTTGTGAAAATCACATTGATGTTGTTATTAAAGAACAGATATTCTTGAAAAAGAAAGAATGAAGATAGAAATGAAGCGTGTAGTTTAGGCGTTCGATTGTATATTCATGATACGAGACATATTTTGAGACATTAATTATGTGTCCATATTTCTGAAACATTGAATTGAATATGATTGTCATGATGTATGCATCCTTTCAACAAGCTTAACTTGGCAAACGAACTAATGGAGTAATTATATTTATATTTGACAATGGTAATTGTGATTCCGTGTTTCAGGAAACAAGTATTCACTGACAAAATAAGTAGACCTATCATCACACATCGTTGAGCACTTTTATCGATGATAAAATGACTTTACGTTAAATCATTATGATTGAAAATGGGTAGAACGACCAATTCTAAAACATTAAAATACTACTTCAGGTCATCTAACTGACCTGAAATACATCCTCATTGGCTGACACATTGTCAACTCAAAATCTGACGTAGGGAGTGCATATTGATTATCGCCTAGTACGTAATGGGTTCATATCCGCAATTTTATTGGTTATAAATGTAAGTTGTATTCTTAACAGTATAACAATAATGTATACAATATATAATATAGTAAATAACATTATAGTTGAAAGATTAACCTTTTCTTCTATCATTATCCATGCTAGAATAATGATTAAAGATCTACCCATGAAAACCAAATAACAACATATAATTATATAAGTGGATATGGTATATATTTCATTATTCACACTACTTGGTAATTTGTATGTTTGTGGATCATTAATATATATTTATCCGATGAGGCCTATTAGATAACGTCTACCATCATCAACCTCCGCTTGGGTAAGGGTTATACATATGCTCAACTCGCCTAAAATATCGTGACAACGAGAGTGATTAATATTATGTTGTAATGACTTATTTCCCAATCGTCGTAAATAAGTTTTAACTCAACTAAAGGTTTACTGACTAAAACGTAACATGACAACAAACTATGCCGACTCGACAAAGTGTTGTGGTGAAAGTTTGACCAACAGTCAACAGAAAAAAGCAGTTTGTTTGTTACACAATTTTAATTTCAAGGTCACTAGTTGTGTATCGGGAAAAGCATTGTCATCACTTCCTAAGCAAATTTAGGCATGAGGAGTTATGATATGATACTAAACATCTTATTATCCGTTCCAACTGTATATTGTTCCAGATTAGTGTGATTTTACCTATTTTTTTCAATTGCATTAGGCACACATTGCTTTTCACCCTTACATTTCGTATGTGGAAAGATCCCAATGGATATGATTGCTAATCAATAATATTTTTTAACAGGATATACCTCAATCGTATGCTAGGTATACTCGTCGTGTATGCTAGCATGGTACGTGGAACGTGTCTGGTGAATTGTTGTGGGTTGCAGAAATATAACACAGTCTGAATAAAATGCTATTATCCTACTATCAAACTCGTCTAATGTATTGTTCAGTTGCATCTTGTTTAAAACTAAACGTGTTTCAAACGAGTTCAAACAAACAAGATACATGTACTTCATATAAATGCTAGATAAACACGACACTGATTTCTGCCTTGACCGTTTGAGTCGTCCTGACCTTATTCAAGTTTGTCTCTTGCTGATTGTTTTGGTCAAAAATAATGTTTTTTGTAAGTTTAAAGCTATTTAAGATTAAAAAGTAAAAAGTTGCTCAGTAGTTAATCATACAAAAAGGCCTAATATATTTTATTCGTGTCTTTAATCAGAAGTTCTTTGCTCTACTGAATGTCCGTCAAATAGGCAATAGTGAAGTATGTGTAAAATAACCATGAGTTCACTTTTGAAAGACGCATGTTTATTAAAATCCGCAGAACAATGCAACGACTTACAGAAAAAAATGGTTTCATACATTTAGTGTACAGGCAATATGACCTCGATCTGGAATAAACACGTTAAAAAGAAAAACAGATTAAACAAGATTATTGATTACAAAACTTAATAATTAAAAATGAAAAAAAATGTATGCAGAATAAAAAAAAGAAAGAAAGAAGACTTATTAGTATCATACTACAAAGACGTATTCGTTAAAGCTGGTATTGATTATTTTTCATAACAGGTGCATTACTCCAAGAAGATGCATACGCCACGAATACAAACCTTTATCAATCTGTGAAGTTTAATCAACATTCGGAAGATTAATCACCCAATTACAATTACATATTTTACGTGGATTACATTCAGGGTCCAATAGGACAAATTTGTCAATGTCAAACCTTTGCCGTCTAAATACATTCTCTCTCGTTATAAATTTGATTGGACGTCGATTCTTATTTTGCTGGGAGAAAACAGGGCATTGGCCGTATTAATGATTCGTTATGTAAATATTATAGCTGACATAATTAAAATATAATCAATACGCTTACAACAAGAAAATATAACCCCGACAATAGGATCAAGAAACAATTTCTGTCTAATGATTAAATAGTTACGAAAAGGACAGGCAATGAATTCTTGTGTAGTGAAAACACGACTTAGATAATGATCAACGCGAACATGAGTAACTCTACACGACATACCATTCGTTGAGTGTCTGTTGGTATAAGGAAAACTAAAATAACCAGCTCAGTAGCTAAAACATTAACGAAAAACATGTTTAGAGATGAATTCCTAACAGACACCCTCCGATAGATACGCAATATCACACAACAACAGGCCTTGATCTTTTACAGATGACTAGGGTTAAACTATATGCTGCTGAGCTGGTCCTGCAGTTGCCAATCTAGTATGTATGATCCAATAATGTTTGGCAGCAAATACAAATGTGTTTAACACATTCATATATATATATATATATATATATATATATATATATATATATATATATATATATATATATATATATATATATATATATTTATTCGCAATAACATCGTGTTCCAGTGTTGTTTTAGCCTTTGTCTTGTTCTTCCAAACAGAGTTATATTAAATATTTTTACTCCTGTACTTGTCCTGAAACGTTTCATTTCTAATTATTATATTAATCCCTAAAGATTCAGATAACATTTTACTTATAGTGGTTTATTTGTCCTGTTAATGCTGAGCAATGAAATTGAATGTACACACTTGATTTTCTGCATTCATCCAGACTTTCGGAAATGGTTACTTTTCATATTGAACTGCTGTCAACAACCGTGTCAGTAGTAGCACCTTGTATTTTATGTGTTGTTACTGCCCATGGAAGCATTGAAGGAAACTGATGTCTTGTAATCTGGAAGGGATTCCTCTGAATTACTTCAGTTTGAGGCACTATAACAGTTGATGAGATATGTACATGTTGTGGAGGTTTGAGACGATTCCGTGAATTAAGTCCAACTCTTCTTGAAACAAAAAACGAATTGCATCAGGTAGTCCTAGAGGTGTGTTTTGCGTGATATCAGATGTTATAGTCCTCATTGCACCATTAGTAAGTCCATCATCTACATCAATATTCATCGTAAGCATAACTCTAACCCTACAAGAATGCTTGCAGGTACATTTGTGTTCTTGGATTGAAGTGGCTCATTTCGTTAAAAAGTATTTTGTGTTTTACTGTCGTGACACATATCTGCTGCTTCTAAGTCATGAATGGTTTCTGTTTGTGACATGTTTTAAAGCTCCTTAAGATGCCTATGCAGAGGGACAATATGAAGAATATCTTCTGGGTAGTTCGATCTTCTGTGGTAATAAGTTCCTTCTTTTTTCGCACTATTAACCTATTCAGCAAAGCAGTAAAGTCTTGGTCACCTTTTTGTCGTACATCATGAGTCAGCTCCCAGATATAAAACATACTCCAGAGGTCAGTAAGAGACGTATTGTTTGAAAGGAATGATTTCTTTGCTACAGGTGAAATCTAATAGAATTCACCAAAAGCAAATATTGAAACATTACCAAAGTAAGCCGATGAGGAGAATGGCTGTTTTATTTGCTGCGGTCTGCAATGAATAAGATTCAAATGGTCTGGTGGAACCATCGAAACCTCATCAATGATTAAGAGCTGGATGACTTGTAGGTTTGATCGCAATGTATTTGCAGAATTCACTGGTAATACTTTAGTCATCCTCCTATTGATGGAGAAGGCGGAATGAATTGTCTGACCATTTATGTTGAAGGCTGCTGTGCCTGTATATGAGAGTAATAAAGCAACAGGCAAGTCAGGATTTCCACTCGGTCTGGTGAGGATTCTGTTAACTTCATGATAGATACATTTAATTGTGATATATTTCCAAGTGCCTGCTACTCCAGTTAAGAAAACGGTAATAGGCTTTAATGAAGTGGAACATTTGAGCCTGTCGAGGGTTCACATTTTTCAGACTTTTCATTTGCTCGATGTGATAATTTGAAGGTATGACTTGTTGGGCGTCCTTGTGGTAAGTGATGGTACCAGTTGTCTGGTTAGGAGAGAAGTCTGGTACGTCTTCTTCTGGTAATTCTTCAGCATTGTCTCTGAAAAGCCTAAGTGCATTTTGTAGTTCTCCATTGTCTTCACGTCTGAATGGCGCTCTATTTGGAGCTATATCTGCCCAAGCATCATCTGGGTAACCATGCTCTTGTAGTGAATTCCAAGCCTCATCAAGACCATGTGTAAGTTTTTCAAACTGTGATACCAAAGGCAGGACAATAGAAGATTGCTGATGAAACATTTCTTCATATGTTTCGCAGTTGATAGGTTTTAGTTATTCGGAACCGTGAGGGTAGTAAACTCTCAAGAGGTTATGATAGTAATCCTCAGCATTTTTGTCCTTGTTCACGTTCATGTTTCTTATTACAGCTGGTTTATTTCTTTTGACAATTGTTTCCAAGTTGTTTTGCAATGTCAAGACTTTTGATTGAGTTGTGTCTGTTGTTTGATCAGATTCATGATCTCTGTTATTGTTACTTCTGTCCTTTATCCTATAATCATGAGCGAACTCTGCAAGGCACATCTGTTCAAAACAAGAAGAAGTGGGCCTGGCAAGATAGCGATTAATAAAACTAGTCATCCAAATGCTTTCATCTGAGGGCTTTCAGTGGTTTTGTGATTTTTGCTGAACATCTGTCTACTGGAATGAAGACTTCTTGGCGAGAAGATTGCTTGAGATGCATTCCAGTTACCCTGTACAGTGCCTCCATGATACTTACTTCTCGGAAATGAAGGGAAATGAAGGGAAATGAAGGTAAGTATTACCTAATTTTCTGAGCTGCTGCACAGACTCAAGATGTCCTTGCTTTGCTTCTTTCTGTGCATTTCAAAGCAAATATCCAAGTTCTCTTTTATCCTTAGAAATATAACTGACAATGTACATTATGCAGCTTTAAGCATCCAGGACAGGTTGAATATCCATGTTACCATTCCATGCTCTTAGAAGGTGACTGTTATATGAGTTAACCCAACATTCATTAATGTTCATCTTGTAAATGACATAATATTTCTTGGCTACGGCACAGTGAGCAGCTTTATACTGATGTGGAGTAACATTATTAGTTTCAAAGATGTTTGGCACAGAGTTCCTGACAAATATTGATCTATCCAATATAGCAGTCATTTGCAGCTTTCTTGTATGTTGCTGGTAGAATATTGTCAGGGGCATCTGTTGGTGTAGCAACGAATGTGTTTTCATACTTATCTCAAAATCAATAGGGGTCATCTTCTAGTCATGACCAAGTAGCATAACAAGTATGAAATTCCTGGGTGCAAGCGTTCTTTAGTTATTGAGGGGAAACGAAGAGTGACGTACAGACTGACGGACTGACTGACTGACTGACGGACTGATCACACAATCAACAGGGGTGATCTACTAGTCATGACCAACTTGCATACCAAGTATGAAGTTATTGGGTGCAAGCATTCTTTATTTATTGAGCAGTAACCGTTTCCTCACCTCAAGTTCTCGGCGACATTGATTTTTGACCTTCTGACCTCAAAAACCATAGGGTTCATCTACTAGACATGACAAACTAACATACCAAGTATGAAGTTCCTGAGTGCAAGCGTTCTTTAGATATTGAGCAGAAACCGTTTCTTAACCTCAAGGTCATGATGACCTTGACCTTTGACCTACTTTTCTAAACATCAATTGAGTTCATCTACTAGTCATGACCAACAAGCATACCAAGTATGAAGTTCTTAGGTGTAAGCGTTCTTTAGTTAGTGAGCGGAAACCGCTTCTTCACCTCAAGGTCACAATGACCTTGACATTTGACCTACTGATCTCAAAATCTAGGAGCCATCTACTAGTCATGACCAACTAGCACACAAAGTATGAATTTCCTGGGTACAAGCGTTCTTTAGTTATTGAGAAGAAACCATTTTTAAGCTAAAGATCACCGCCAACATAACGTTTTTTACCTGAAGGTAACTGCGACATTGACCTTTGACCTTTTGATCTTAAAATCAATAGCGGGCATCTACTAGTCATGAACAACTAGCATACCAAGTATGAAGTTCCTGGACCCAAAGGATCTTTAGTTATTGAGCGGAAACCGTTTTTTCACCTCAAGTTTACCGCGACTTTGACCTTTGACCTACTGATCACAAAATCAATAGGCGGCATCTACTAGTCATGACCAACCAGCGAAGCAGGTATGAAATTTCTTGGTCTAACCGTTCTATATTTTTTGAGCGGAAACGAAGTGTGACGTACAGACAGACGGTCTGACGGACTGACTGACTGACAGACTGACGGACTGACATACAGGGCAAAAACAATATGTCGCCCCATGAATGGGGGAGAAATAAAAATAAAGTCAATGCATACGAGCATGATGTTCATGACAATCAGAAAACCCTATGAATTTCTATTTTATAATTTTGCATAATATTATATGTAATATATTTTCTCACAGTATTCAGCTTGAAAGGATTTAAGCATTTCTATGATTCTGAATGAAGTTTACTTTGTGTAACATTTGATATCAATTTTTAAAACCCACTTGATATTATTAACTTAACCCGTTTTGGTTTGTGCTTCAACATTCATATACAACAAAGGTAGCATAAACCATTTTTTTGGGCATCATTAAATGTTCAAAACGATACGGAGAACAATCAAATAATAACGAGTGTTATTGGTAAACAGCGGTACTGACTGGACTTCCAGTTGTACACAATGGCTTAAAAATATCAATCGTTTTCAATTGAAATTGAATGTAAAAATAATAAAATCGCCTTTGTTGATTACTTATTGACCATGTATCAATGTAATGCCGAATTGTCTATATTAAGCCAATATATATTTGCATCAACACGTTTTGACGATTTTATTGCTTATATACATATAACATCTGACTAAAATTGTATTTTTAAACTTAGTAACAGAAATGTTTTCAAAGCATATGGTTTTAAAGTTCGAAGTTAATTATCTGACCAATAGAATCATCCTGATATTGCTTATACTAGTTTTGGTTGCAAATTCGGTGTGAATATTCGAGAAAGACAGACGACATGAATAAACAAATTTACCGGGTTTACTATTTTAAAATGTTTTTAAAGGTCAAATGTGTGTTTCAGCACAATTTAAATCCTCTCTAAACTCTCTTAGTTTTTACTGACCGTGCCCAACAGGTACCTTAACCCTTATAAATAACCCCAAACGTCATAAGAGACTCGCGTTTTCTATTTTTGCAGCGGACGAAGATACTCAATATATGGTATTTTGAGCAAAGAAACGAGTGTGGTGTTTTCAAAGCGTTCCAATTCAAATATTAAAGGGACTATACACGAGATTTGCACAAAGAAATCGAGACGGAGACCGGGTTGTAACCGGTGTCGCCAAAATGCAGTCCAGTGTTGTATTCACTGTGCTACGAAGGCTTAACCTGAACGGTTGGACTATTTAAGCTATATACCTAACTTGGTAATATCACGTGATACCATCGACTAGCCAATCACTAGCCGAGCAAAAGGAATGAATTCTACTAGGTAGACATACCTAGTAATTTTCTTTAATGGAAAAAAAACGAATAAAACTGCGAAAATAAATTAATTGAAAACTATGTGGTACTTCAGTTAGTAAGTTTCAATGCATTGTATACAAATTTATGTCAGTTTAAAAAAAATCGTTTTTTATTCCCGCTATATCATGATACGGAGTACAGCCCCTTTAAAATTCGTGTTTTATGTAAACATACCTCGACGATGAAGTCAGCATCGGTTATGGCAACTGGTAAAATATTTTTCGCTTATTTAAAACTGCAATTTGTCAATTTGGAATTGGCAATACTCCATTAAACGCGTTTACTGAGTAGTCAGAGGACATGAAATGATAGACGAAACCCGTCAATGGAACAAGAGGACGTGAAACATTATCAAAAACACTTTTAGGGACAGCAGGAATAGCTCTGCTTGCATTATTAATAATTTGTCATCCAACACTGAGTGTTGGCATTGACAATATTTGTTTTATTTTATTGACTGCTTAATGTTCAGATTAGACATTATAGAAAAGTGAATTATTTATAAACACTAAATGCATTTGTTCGAGAATTACTTTAGGCATAACTGTATTCTCCTTTAAAGAATATCGGGAATTCGAAGCAGTGTTAATCCACGCTTAAATCAGAAAATTACTTTTATCTATGTCTTGAAATATTTATAAATCAGAAAAATGAATGTAAATGGATGGTACACAAACCATATTCGTGAACTCGATGTTTTGATTTCTCATTGAAAAAGAACTCTTGTCGAGTTTTGTTTTGAACTATGAACTGGAATAACAACACCTTTTGCTTTAAACTGCAAATCATCATCTTTGAAAATGGATTTGAATATAGCGGACGTTAGCCACACGGGATCGGATATTTGTTCCAATGACGAAATACCACCCGGATCGTTATCACAGGTTGAAATATATCATAGACTAATGCACGACAACAAGAAACTCATTTATGAGATCAAAGTTGAAATAATTGCAGTCATCGGGAGTATTATAATTCTAGTGTGTCTTGTGTATATAGCGATTCAGTGCAAACGAAGGTCGTCTTAACATTACCACAGCTATGTGAACGACCAGAGACCGGATAATAAACCACAAGACGTTTTGATCGGTTCCACGGACAACTTATTGTCAAAGATCCATCATATCAGTATCTCATCTAGCAATAATGATAATGAGCATTTTGTTTGACAAGAACGGTAATTGTCATTTGATGATCAGTAGTATGTGCACTCTGTAAACAATAAGTTATTCAGTTACCTCAACGCATGAACACAATACTGACATTGAATAGAAGGCATTTAAGTGTGAGTTTATTCAAAGCTGTCCTCTTTTTTGTACTTTTTGATTGATTATTATTAATATTCTACGGGAACGTGTACGTATGTGCTACTGTATATGGACTAAGTCATTTTACAAATTCAGAATTTCTAATATGTCTGAATATAACAAAATCAGAGCGTGTACAAGTAAAAATCTTAAGTGAAATTTCGGAAACGACTTTAAACTTAATTGCAGGCTTAATGTTAAAAGGTAGCAACACCTAACCGTAGTATTATGAACCACTCTGATATATAATTAATAAGGAATAAGTCATCGTTATCATGCTTTATTGATTACCACTGTTGTCTGTAAAACTATTGAGGTGTGAAATTGTGTTAACGAATAAACGACATCACATATTCGTGTGCGTATTTATAATAAGTACAAACATTTACGTATAATATCTATGCATGAGATAGCTCTATATTCTCATTTAAATATTCCATTTCTTATGTAAGGTGTAAATTTTTTTATAAAATGTTGATAACTCCGGTTTAATATGAAACCGTCGTATTTGTTTTAATTACTCTTTGAGTCATACATGAAATAAATAGAGTATTGGCTGGACATCACTTTCATTTAAATGTAAATAAATTTATATTGATTTGGAATACACTTAATGCAAGGCGAACCTTATCAGCAACCTAATACATGTAGATTAGTCTTACGATACACGTCATTACATTGATAATAAAGAGCGCCGTTTTTGTCTTACGTTTTTGTTTCCAAAATATCAGTTATATTTATCAAAACCGACATGTGTGGCTTAGACCCTTGTACCTATTAACAAGCTTACAGTAAGTAACACGTGTATGTTCCAGAAGTGCTGCCTCAGACACATTTACTAGTTGTCATTATGAGGATGTACATCCTCATAATTCTGATTTAGGTTCTCGGATATGTTAAGGTATGTGAGGGGATGCATTGCAGGACTCAATACGAACACAACTTGTGCTATTTGTTTCAAATTCAAATATGAGCTATATAGTATAGAAAACGCTTTAAAAATTACCAAAACTGTTGTTTAACTGACTAGTCCTTTATTGCCATTTTGTAAACAACTCATTTGGATATGGTAATGAGCTCCATCTTGTTAGATTCCACTGCTGTCTTGTAAAGTAGGTGATTTAAAATTAAAGCAAACACGAATATCTTTCTAAGCTTTTGGTGGTATTTAATCAACTGTTACATGTAAACTTGGCTAATTATCTCATGTGGACAATCTACTAGTGTTAAATGCATTCACGATCACATACTGTATATTTTTTAATTAGGATTTAAATATGTTGTTGACGCACTAATCGAGAGAAATTAAATCATGATGCATGCCTCTTTTCAACAAACTGTAAAGTATATTTATGACATGGTGATCGAATACATAAAGTTATTACTTGCACCATACGTTTCCATAGTAATTTTTGTTCTGTGCTGCCAAAGACGAGTATGTCAATGTTCAAATTGGCAGACTTTACATAAACAATCGTTCATCTCTGAACATTTGTTATATTTACAGCATGTAAAATATTCGGTGAAATTGGAAACACTCAAAATTATATTGGTTTTACTGGCTATGATATTTGTTTTCCCTCTAGTGGGATTTTTGTTTTTGACTTGCAATGTACGCCCACGAGTTATTGTGTTTAAAAATACCATGTGAACTTAATGGACAGGCTCAGTAACCACAACTGTAACGTAGACCCTATTAAAATTCACAAAGCTAGTGTCTTATGGACATTTAACAAGAAACTCAACCATTCAACACAAAACAGACCACAATTTGCACAAATGCATCAATAAATAATCCTTACAATAAGGTTTGCGATACAGACTCGGACTGGTCAGTGGAACAGGAATTCCCTGGGCGATTCAACAAGACTAAGATGCAAACACTTTATTTGAACAAATCAGAACATATGAGTACAATGTGAAAACATCGTTAATGTAAAATTATATGTAATTTTCATAAATTCGTTAACGTGAAAACAATCCGTTATGTTCAAGAACCGTGTTAATTAATGTTAACCAATGTAGCCGAAGACATATGTATATCATTTTCAAAGCTTACACAAAGACAGCCATTCACACGCATGCATTTATTCATTGTGTAGGCAGGGAAATAAATGTCTTCCTTATCACAGGAATCGGAACAGTGGCTGTAATTGTAGCTATTTCTAATATCAATTATCAAGCAAAAGTATTATGATAGCTATGAAAATCGAATATCTTAAAACATGTCCCGGGAAAATGGATCTTGTTTCCTTTTTATTATTGAAATTGTACGGCACGCCACATGACCAATTATTTACAAGGGATGTCTCTATGTTTGCGTTGCGTAGCTATACGTAATTGTGGGCTGCGACGAGGCTTACTGGTTTATTTTTGCTTTTACCAATAACCGTCAGAACAAAGATAACATAATTTTAAACATTTCTTTGTGTCAGCTTGGTGACACAAAGAAATATCACAGTGCATTAAATACTGGAGCGTTTTGACTGGTTAGTAGGCTGTTAAGTGCTTTACCATACACATTGATGTTTACGGACAACACTTGAAAGAAAGAAGAATTAATGTTAGCGATGTCCTTTTCTAACAATAGCGTTTTTGGACGTAATGAATATAAATATGATGCAAAAAGCGTTTTAAATTCTTACAGCCATATGATTTTAGTGTATCACCCGTTTTATTGACTGCAAGAAAAAGCACGCGATATACACCTCAATATCAGTCAATGCACGTATAATGTTCGTGGCTACTGTGTTTGTTCCTGTTCTACCTATGCCATTTTGGACATGTTAATTGCCCTAAGATTTCATATGTTAATATTTTCCATTCGATATGATTGAAAACTTTTGGACATGGTGTTTATATGATATAAGGCTTCTATTGTCTCGTTCAGGTAAAACCATATTAGGCCTTATCATCTGGTATGCTTGAGTGGATATACCGCATACAGACATTTACCTGGAGTTGATAGGTTATAATGAAAACTTACGACATAGATTATGCCATTTATAATAATTCATGGATAAAATGTATTATTAATCAGTAAAGATACATAAATTGAATAACATGTTTATTTTATGTTATTAATTATATGTATTTTTGATATATTATTATATTTCTTCTGAATAAAAAGTGATATAAATTATTCCATTGACAAACGTTCGTTTTATTCTTTGATTTTATAACTGTCACATCTTATTATAATACTCGGCGAAAATTTCAGGGGCTTAGAAGGAAAGGCATCATCGAATGCTGCAAAGGTATGATATCACGCTAGTGAGTTACAATATTTATTTTTGTGTAATGTAAGTTGAAATTTATTATGTTATTTAGGTTGTTAATGGTTTTACATGAGTTCAACAGTTCGAGTGCAAGTATTACCCGTTCTCAACGTTTGCGACCTTTAGAACTCGTTTAGACCGTCAAAATATTACAACACAGTTGTTGCTATGTTAACACGCAGTATTGCATTATAAAAAGAAACTGCCTGCTTTTTGTTTGACTTACTCAAAAAGCTGGGGGGGGGGGGTCTCTAACATTTGTTATCCACGAAGGTGCTTCAAATATTCAATGTTTCAATTTATCATCAATTCAATTATGAAATAATGAATCAAGTTATTACTGATTACTACGTTTTTTATGCAGGAAGAATACAACAGCATGATCTATGATGGACACTAACTGTTGCACATATAGTTTCAGTGAAGATAAACGTATCTGATTATATACAAGAAATAAAAGAGGTAAGAAAGAACACCGAAACAAATTTTTTAAAGGAACGATCAACTCAATTTATGATATTTAGTAGTGGAAAAACGATCAGCGTCGTGTCTCCTCTGTAATGGATGTCCGCATTTGTACCTTGTGCCACTAAACGCGATTTTGGTTGAATTGAATCTACTTGGCCTCTCCCTGAGGGTCGTATTATTTTACTGATTGATTGTAGCCAATTCTATGCTGATATATCCTTTGATGGCAAACTAGCACGAAGACAAAGAAAGAAACGATATAATGCAGAACTTAAAGGAATTTGCAAACAAAATAAAAGACAAAGACGGATTGATGTCCAGTGAAACATTTGTTCATTGATTGGATATTATAAAATTGCAAATATGGTTATTTTGTTCTGTTCATTCAGTGCAGTGCATTTGAGGACACACACTCAATTTTCTATCACAGAAATGGTTATTCATTGAATTAATCTTCTTTCATCATCATCCCTAAATACAATCGGTATACATTATACATGTTTCTGTTATTATTCACTTTGATTATAGTGTTGTGATTTTCTTATTTAATAAAACCGACAGGTTAGATTAGATTAGCAAAAGATATAAATATGGAAAAAAATCCGTAAATAATTGACAATAACATTTCAGGGCTGAATACGTTGTTGTTGTTGTTATTGTTTTTAAACATGGCATTTGGTGTCAATCTAATTAAGTCATTTCCATTCCCAACAATTAGTATAAAAAGTTGGTTACAATTTGCCAATGAGTTGGCGCTGTAGTCTAAAACAGAATACCTTTAATAACACTTGTTTTCAAATAATGTTTCAACTTTTTTTTTTTAAGTATCCTATGAAAACAAACCTCAAAAATTGAGTCAGCATCGGTTAACACAACGGGTAAAACGTGTTTTGCTTAAAAGAATATTTTGTTGAAAGACGGGGAACTAAATACATGGTTAATGAAGATGGTAAGAAAGTTGCCCTGATAGAAAGACGAATTACATTTGGTCAGAGGAAATAATATGCACAGTGGATAGGCCGATTGCCTTACACCATGTTTTCCTGATTTCGTTCGGATTCATTGGATAAAAATAATCTGACGACCACATGCTTATAAGGCTATTGAAAGAAATTGAATCTACAACATGTCAATTTGAAAAATTATCGATAACTCATCAAATGCCTAGTGAGACAACAGACCCTAAGCGAAATGGATCGGTCAATTACGTAAGATCTTGAATTCCTGGTTTCGTGCTGATAAAAATAATCCAACGATCACATGCTAATTGAAATAAATTGTGTCTACAACATGTGAATTTGAAATTAGCAATAACTCATGAAATGCCTAGCGAGACAACAGACCTCGTAGAACGTAAGAAGAAAACTGTCAAGGGATTGCAGGAAAATCTCTGTTTATACTGTTAATGATTTTCCATTAAACACTCAGTGCTGGTATAAACCAGGTTTGTTTCATTGATTGAATAAGGTTATCAAAATAAGATGGAACATCTGAAAAGGAAAACCTTTGATAATGGATTTGAAAATAGTTAAATTTTGAAACAGTACACAGAAGTATCAACAATGCAAGCTTTCTTGTAGAATGTAACACCTTTGAATTTGAGTTGAAAGATGATGAAGACAAATGGGCTAAGAAAGCCATTTCTATGACGCTTGTGAACCCGGATCTTTATTACAAGTTGAGATTTGTCACAGACTTATTCACGAAAACATGAAACACATGTATCAGATCAACGTCATTGCAAACGGTGGTCGTCTAAACTTTACCACAACAATGTGAACACCCATAAAGCGGAAAGGTTCCAAAGGCATATTTGTAAAGGCAATGTTTCATTATATTAGTATATCATCGGGCAATATTGATATTAAAGTATTTCGCTTTTCAAAAATGGTTTGTCTTGTTGCATTTTATTGGTTTTTCTATACTTGATATGCATAAAACGTTTAGAAACTTATTTACACCTTAAAATTGATCACATTATTGACATACGTCGGTCTCATTCCACAGGACGTGTATTTCTCCATTGATTTCTGTTAATATACACATTCAATTTCTCTAGTAACAATCGAATTGACAATATCTCGAATGCAGTTGTGTTATAGCTTTATTGTTCTATTACCATATTAACCATGTTTTATATATATGAATATAATGTTTCATATTTCTGTTTAAATATTTATATTTTAATGTTGTGATTTAATTCTTATTTTTGTACTTTTGTGAGCTCAAGTGATCATATCTCCCATTCGAACTATACCGGAGGGCAATTCCTCGTTGTGTTTCAAAAATTCCGTTTTCCTCCGTCCTATACTTGAAAATAAAAATAAAACTAAAATCAATTGCAGTTATTTCCCTTTAAATATAACAGGACCTCACTTTTGACACAGCGAATTATTGGATATATTACAAAAATAGTTTTTGAGGAAAAGACGTAACATTACCTTTATTAGGGATATTGAAATCCTGTGGTTCAAACGTTCTTTTTAAGCTAAATGATCACATTTGCTTTCGGGCAAAGACATTGCAAATGAAACCAACGCCCGAACAACTCGATGTCATGTTATCTTTTATTTAACCTGACTGACATTGTGGAACGAACTAACTGTAATAGTCACACTTAATCAACTAATATATCCCACAATAAAAATCTGAAATATATCAACTGTCTTCAACTGTCTTCTCTTTCGCTGGAACAAGACCGCCTACAAGCTGATATCTGACAGTTGGAATGATTGAATGCCATCATAGTAATCGAAACAAACTGACTTTAACACTTACCTCTGCTAATCCACAATTGTTTTATTTACTATTTTGACCTGTCTAAAATTTCATTAAGCAAATAATTTTCGACGAGTGAAATTCGGTCATTTATCATTATGCAATGTTAAATATAATTTGTTTTGTACGTTCATAAATCAATTGAATCATTGTTTAAAGATTAATGTGTATACAATTAAACACGAGTAAATAATAAGCATTTAGGAACATTATTATAGAACTATTTCTACTCAAGACGGCGTTGGGTACTCCAACTTCAAACCGCATAGCACAGCGGTACGCAAAAAGAGAATATTTAGAAAAAATAAAATAAAATACGAATAGATCTCTGAAAAAACGGATGGCAAAATAACGTACGATCTTATACTGAAATCAACAAATGCCTTTTAACAAATATTAAATGAAGCGTTTGACTGTACGCAGACGACTATTTTCAAACCCAGTCCATTTATTCATCCGGGCTCTCTTTTGTTATGAGATGTACGATAATCAGAAATATTTGTTGTTGTAAAATACGTGTCTATATTTCTGACATATTTATTGAGTGCAATGGTACGTGATGTATAATTATTTTTTAAATACCGTAAAATCATTAATAACATCGTTCGGATAATTAAATAAATCCCAAATGTATACTTATAATTAAATGTTGCCGCGGTTATTGATGTTTGGTGGTGCAGAAGACATTGATGCAAATGTCAAAACTGGCAGACTGAGTATGATTCATAGTTCACCACTCAAGCTTATTTTTATGAATACCATGTAATATGTTTCCTGGAACTGAACCATTGGAACCACGCTCGATTAGTGCTATAATAATATACATGGTTTGACTACCATACGAATGTGCTAATACAAGCAACCACATTCTTGAAGACGAATAAGATATATTTGTATAGCAGTACACGCTCGTTATAACAAATAGCACTGAAATGCGTTCAAGAACCTCTAGATCCGAAATAAGTGTCCACACCATTCAAACACTGTGCTGTGTTTCAAATGAACCTGATATATGCACATTACCAACTCAGATTCATCTAATATAAGGTAAACGTAACAGAAATTAGAAAATCAAAGCATCAAACATAAACTAAATACAAATGAAATAGAATTAAAAAAAAAAATCATGGCTTATCTTCAGAAATTTATGAATGGTATTATTGCAACAAATCAATAATTAGACCTACTAAAATAAATACGATTATTTTAAGGACATGTTCCGATGACAATACTGTTCAGGGTAGCAGAAGATATATTATGTTCTCTTTGAAGCTGGCACAAAGACATTTACTATCAAAAAAACTTGATGACATTTTGTAGACAGGAAAAGCAATTTTGCTCTTCATTTTAGGAAGCAGAACAGTTACCGTAGGTTTATAAAACCACATCTTTTAGTATTTCCCTTGCTCGAATAATGATATGTGAATATTCTAGACATGCCATTCAAGTAACTTCTTACAAGTAAATGTGAAGTTTGACTGCATTGTGTCCATCGCTTCTTTTACTTACTTGTAAGCTCTGATGAATCTTACCAGTTTACGTTAGTCTTATGCTGAAACGACTTATTTGCTAGCCATTTTAGCCAAAAATCTATATGACAGTATGTTCTTCGCTACTGTGTTATGTACCTGTTAATATTTTGCCACACTTGATTGGTGTATCGTAATTGGGTGTCCGGACGGCTGACACACCATGGAAATTTAGGAAAACTGCACATAATATTGTCTAAATACACCGCTTAACCAGGTGCAATTGTTTGAATCCATCGGTGTTGAAGGTGTTCCGTGCAGAAGAATGCCTTTAAAAATGGCGAAAAAGTCAACTATTCGGCTATTCCCACTGGACGTGTCATTATTCCGCCCGTCTGGAATCACCTGCCTACTTAACTTTCCTACAAGCACGGTGCTCCGCCTTCCCCAACAATCTGTTGGGCTAAATATTGATAGCCTTATTTCCTCAAGTTTAATTGCATGCTTGGCATGGGGATAATCGCCAATATAGTTCAGACGCTGACAACTCCTTATAGTATACTGTTGATAGTTATCCTGTTTTTCCATACGATATTAAAATGATTCCAATGGCTGTCACTGTCTGGCGGTCATAAAAACCGTATGCTCGTCTCATATGCTTGCATAAAAATGAACGAACATTAAGCTGGAGTTTTATTTGTATTATGTATTAACCCTATAGGGCTTTCGCTGGCATAAGAGGCTTTGTAAACACTAAAACGTACTTTTAAAACGTCTATATCTGTTCTGTGTCTAGTGAAATACTTGACATTGCACAAAAATAGCACAAACTGAAGGATATGCATATAAACCATTTCCAAGTTATGATTGAAATCCCTGTGTATTAACATAATAGGACATATAGGGGAAGTCCATGTATGAATGTTGAGGCAATGAATATGACTGTATAAGAAGAACATGTTCGTGCGTAATCTACATAAATCGCTGCAGAAAAGCTTTATATCCGTCTTTTATTCTGTGAATATTTTAATTTAAGTCACGTTTGTTTTCAACCTGTTGATGGTCTAACGTTAAATTAGTTCAAAGGTGTTTAAAATGACAACATCGCCTTGGCATTGTTGAAAGGGAACCATTACTTTGCATAGTGCCCAATTTATTATGCTCTGGACTCATGTTATGTCGTTTCGGTGACTTAAAAGAATTTTATTTAATGAGCTGTATTTCATCATAATTCAAGAACCTGTTTCATTGTATGTCCTAGCTCATTAAACTATTTTTGTTGATGTACTGCACGTCGTGGTGCATAAATTGTTTATGAGTCAATTTACCGGGAATACATTTGCGAACGAATCGATCAATTAAGGCCTGTGTAGTACTTAACAACTACAGAGACAATAGCTTACCGCTATGATACAATATACTAGACAGGTTGACGGGAACGAAAAGGAAAAAACTTACTTTGAAGGATAAACTGAATATGGAAATTATATCTAAGGAAAGAGCAAACAGTATATTCTTAAACAAGAACAAGCCCAGAAGACAGATTCCTGTGCTATTACCATATGTATCATACTAAATTATTTCAGGGAATGATTAAGACAATTTATTAGCATCTGTGATGTTTCATAAAAAGGTATATCGGTCTTTTGCAATGAGTCATATTCAGCGCTAAATGTAAGCGATTTGTCAATTTTAAGTTAACGGACGGAAAAACATTATTTATCACTTCAATACTTTTTCTCTTGACGGGATGTCCAGACATATTACGCTGAAATCAACAGAACGATTGTCGTCCTGGTGTTTTGTTACGTTTTCACACTCTCTGGCAGAATGTTAATATAGCTGCTGTGTTAAAACAACAATGCTTTCTAGGAAGACATGCATTTATTGAGTTAAATTGATAACAATGCAATTATCATATATTTGTTCTGTTAATACACTGCATTGCAATTGAATGATGAATACGAATCTACTGGGAAAAGCCCAATATCATTATGTATGGCGCTTTAGTTATATGTTATAAATTTCAGACATAATAAAACTTTTTACTTTGTACCACATTTGTTTCTTCATTTTTTGCATTTAAGCGATAGACTGAACAATCATAACATACAATTAGCGCATACTCATTTACATTAGCAAATGCTGTCATCATTATATTTTAAATTCAAATATGTAAGCTACTGGTCTTATTCCTGTAGTCTCCAATATTTTATAGAAATACTCAACAATGCGATTGTATGGAAAATATCATTATCTAATAGTATATATTTTATGTCCTAGATTTTCAACCATTAGCATAAAATTGAAAGGGCCTTAGTTCTATCATAAATTTATGGATATTTAAAAAAACAATATGCATATTTGAGTTTGTAATGACGTATCCTTTAAAACGATGTATCAATTGGCTATACCACACGAAATTATTTTTACGCTGGTATTGCTACCACGGTAATGTTAACACTTTGTTCAATTCAATACTAGGACAATTACTCGCCTGTTCGATTTTTTGACATATTCATCGCAGATCGGTCATGTCTTACCTACACATATACCTTCTTTATTATCTGTCATAATTGGTGTATATGACATACATAAATTGGAAATGATATCAAACATTGAAACATACTTCCGTCGCTGCTATTCTAAATCGTTCCATTTTTTCCTTAATAAAACCCAGTAAACAATAAATACAGAGGGAAATATGTGCCGGTCCAAATCATCATCCCTTGGGTAATATAAATTCGATCTGAAGTATAAGCACACAATAATTAACCAGATAAAGCGGCATAACCTACTGACTTGTTTAACTAGGTCAGAAATATAGGAAATTTGTCCAACAGATTTTATGGTGATATTTGAAGGCAGCTTATTTATAATTGATAGGTATAAGAAACAACAACTGGTAAACCTTTTTTTAAACTTATGTTTTATTTGTACCGCGTTTTCAGTTTCATGCCCAAAACATATAATACGAACAGGACCTATGTCTGTATATGTAAACTATGAACTGCTGGCAATTATTAGAACCAATAATACGCGTATGCCGGTGCAAGTGCGGGTTTGCAGCATTTCATTTCAGGCCCATAATTGAATCTTTGAAGAATAACACGCTTAGGTAGCATATGGTGTTAAGCCAAAGTCTTATTTGACAAGATAAAACATAGTTTTTCGTGATGAGAATTAGGATATTTTCCAGTAATATCCATGATTTTTTGTGGGTCTCATATTTGTCATTATTAAATGTTATTTGTTGTTCGTTTTCAATGTCTTGATTTAGGTACAGCAAGTATGCAGATAAGAGTGCTAACAGATTTTATGCGATCTACTATCATCTCATTAGAGAGAAATACCGTGTTTTCTGCAACCTCCTTCCAATTAAACTCGGTAGCCTTAATAGCATCCATTGTCTTCGACATTTATTCATCCTTTTTAGTATACTAAAACAATGATATTAATTGTGGTAAATCTTACTTGGGTGTTAAATAACATCTTTAACAAATATTCAAGTAACACTTAAATGAATCATTAATAGGTCTTACAGGAAGCATAAATGAAGCAGCGGTATCAGATATAATGTATCGATTTGTAATCCTTCACACTTTTCCTGGAGCTAAACATTAAAAAGATTGAAAGATTGTCATTGGATTTGAGCAATCATACTGGTTTACCGTCTTAGCTAGTTGTCTTTGGGAGGATGGTACATAATGTTATTGCAGGTTTAGTTAATTGAATGTGGTGACGTTGGTAGACGGAATGATGGCACACTTCTTAAAGATTTTTTATTTCTTTTTCTTCTATTTCAAATTAAAATGTGCTAGGTCGCATTAAATTGGTATAAAATGTATTACGAAAAAGCTTTAAAGACTTAAAATTTTAAGATGATTTTATAATTGAAGCAAACACGAATATCCTTTTACACTTTTATCTATATTCCATCGATTGCACGTCTTATATTTAGTCTCTTCTCTAATGTGAATAATCTACTTGTATTTAATGCAATTTTGATCAGAGAATTTAGTTCGTGCCTATGGTACTGACGCACTAATTAGACGATGCTGCGTGACATATACCCTCGACGCCCTTTAAGTGTATTCGTAACATGGCGATAATTACAATAACATTATTCCATGGTAATTTATGCTCATTGTTGCATAAGACAGCTATATCAATGTCAAACTTGGCCGACTAAATACACATAAATGTTCAAAATTGCTTTTATTAATATAATGTCAGATAATTGTTTAATGGAAATAATGGGAACGCGAAAAGCTGTAAATTTTATATTAGTTTTGTCATATCTATTTTGTTAACGTGTTTTGGCCGATAGTTCTCTTTAGGCTTAGAATATATCCACGAGCATTAGTAATACATTTATCAGTTAACATGAACATGTATCATGTTAGACAGCGTAATAGAATCAACTTTAGCGTATTCGCTTCAGTCACATTAAATCAATTTACTTTATTAACGTTCTGCATTTTATTATCAGAAAACACCGGTTAAGTGTGTTTTTAATAATTATTTTCTAGGTAATACACGTTAGCACGTTTTTGAGTCGATTTTCTACGATTAATTGGTTAAACAATCAATCAAATAACGCCTGTTTATTACCCAATAGGTACAGATGCAACGCAATATCATATCTCCATGGAACAATTTGCAATACAGTTTTCTTATCTCTAGTTTTTTGTCAAGTTACACTAATCTAGATAAAACACTGAAGGCCAACACATCACTATCCGAAATTATACTTGTTACCGATAATATTGAATGCGTTTTAAAAAAATAAACGAATAATGAAACCATTCATTCAATAATCTGTAAGGATCAATAAAACTCGGATGATCAATCATGTTTTTGCAATTACATCTTAGACGGAGATTATATTCAGCACGGAACAGGACGTTTATATTAATGTGATACTTTGCGGATCGAACCCTATTCATTCTCATTAGCAGTCTGATTGGACGTCAAGACCTATTTTACCGAAAGAAAACATAGTGTTAACCTTCTTGGTGTTCATTTGCATGAGGACATTAACTGACAAAAATGAAGATATATTGTGTAGGCTCATAACTAGGGAACAGAAGTTCTTGTCAGATTGAAAATGATGTTCAGATTGAAGCGAAATGCTTATAACAAGAACAAGCCCAGTAGCCAAAACACATTTATTAACTTGTAAATCATACTTATTACCACATGCATCACATAACATTATTTGTAAAAAGACAAATGTATTTCACAAAGAAGCTGCGTGATTAAAGTGACACACAGGTTAAACTGTGAAGAAATATAAACACAATGTAATATTTCAGCTACTACTGACCATACAACATGATATCTACTTACTTATTTTACTTTTATGCCTGTTTATGAACATGCGTGTTTATCGTAACACCATTTTGCCATGACAACCCGGGAGCAGTCATTTGTTATGGATTGCTCCACTGTGGAACATGCACAAAATTAATCACTGCAAATAACGTTGAAGTATGTATCAAAATATTAAGCAAAAATTTTTTTTTAATTAAACCTGTCATTGTCAGCGATAGCACTTTTCCACCAATTGATTTTGGAGATCACGCCTTTTTTTCAGTTGAACCTGTCGCAGACATTTGAGAAGGGATTTAAGAGATTGAAGGTTCAAACGTTCAATCAGGATGTTTCTCTTTGGTTATTGTTTTCTTTGACACCGAGTGACAAAGATATTGAAGGGTACTACTTCTACTTTAGTTATAATCACAAAAACTGTACTGATATCACCCTCCAAGGTGGATAAGTATAAAGCCAAGAAAACACTTAATATTCAGTTTAAAATGATAGAAAGCACAATATTAACGTTATTTTTCCGAAATGCTAAGACCCAGTAATGATAACTTTGCAGTTATATAAATCGAAAGAAGGAACGTACAATTATATGACGATAGAATAGTCCAAAAAAAGGAAACAGAATGAAACAAAATATGTTATCTAGTAAAACATTTGTAGTCTAAGTTCAAATAATTGTTTATTTATTTTATAATGCAGTGCAATGCAATTGAAATAATGCAATCCATTACCGTCTTCTTTCAGAATGGCTACTAATACTCGTTGAACATGATCTCTTTACATAGTCTTAAGACTGAATCTATGACTTGGTTATATCCTTTAGTTTCAATTTTCAATCATCTTGATAATGCTCATACCATTATTAAAGGTCGTATCTCATATTTATGATGTTGTGTGACTATGGATCCTGCTTAACCTTCTGTTTACCAGATAAAGGCATGCCGGAACATAACTTGTTGATATCCCCGACAGATGCATTGTCTTAATTCTAGAAAATTGAATAAATGTTGTTGCTTTTACATTGATCTATATTCAGAACTAAAACGTAAAATGCTTGCTGCCTACGCAAACTCTGTTTGCGAAAATATAAAAATAATATTCTAACATACTAAATGAAATGAAATGAGGCGCATCTAGTTATTACTACTATTCGTACATCGGATGCATACCAATGATTCATTAGATTATCTTGTTTACTTTACTTGTCAGGTATCGAGGTACTGCAAATATCAAACATTTAGCAACTGGAATCGTGTCTTATTGTTTCCAAAGAATTCCAAGCTAAACATTTAAGTTCGTAAATGTGGCATTAAGTGACAATCTGAACATCAAGTTTCAGTTCGCCATCATTTAGCATTCATTGAAGGACTAGTTTGTGTTTTCCACTAAGTATGTGATGTAGTGAAAACAGATTTTCTATCTAAAGACGTTCTTTTCAACACATAGTTTTGACTGTTCTATGACAACGTGTATCAACAATAAGTCAGCTTCGGTTAGCGCAACGGGTGACAATCTTTATCGGTTAAGCAGAAAATGTCAATTGAGCTCACAGTCGATGAAATACGCCAGGATACCCTGACAACTGGTGATGATTGTTCCTGATGGAACTACTTCAACAGTCTCAGTTATGCGCTTATTGAAGATATGGATGATTATTACAGTGTTTCATACGTGATTATAATGAAATACAAAATAACTGAACCAAAGCCATGGCAATTTTGAATTCGAAGTATCTTCTTCAACACGTATATAGAAATAGAGGCCGTAAAAATTAGAAGAAACCGTCAAGGGACAGCCGGAACAGTTCTGTTTGCATTGTCAATGATTTAACATTTCAACACTCAATGTTGGCGTAGGCAATGTTCGTTTCATTGATTGTTAAAAGTAACGATATGACATTTTGAAACGTTTTAAATAATTGATCAACAATTAACGCATTCGTTCTTGAAATACTTAATGCATGCAAAACAACAGTGGTCTTAAACCATGGTTTTAACACTGAAATGATTTGTATCTGAGTCTGGAAATAAAAACATGCCTAGGAAGAATGATGGTTAATCGTACACAGACGATTTTACCGAACTTGATACACAATTATAATGCTTTGTTTACCCGAACAATATGAACTCTTATCGAGACGTGAAAGAGTTCTGTTTCACAGATTCGTACCGGGAAAACAACACTCATTGCTTTTAATTGCAAAGTAGCGACTTCAAAAATGGATTTGAACGAAGCTGATGTAAGCCACACGGGATCAGATATTCGCTTCCATGACGAAATACCATCCGGATCGTTATCATAAGTTGAGAAGTATTACCGACTTATGCACGACCACAAAAAACTCATTTATTAGATCAAAGTTGGAATAATAGCTGACATCGCGAGTATCATAATTCTAGTATGTCTCGTGTATATAGCAATTCAGCGCAAACATAGGTCTTCTAAACGTTACCACAGCTATGTAAAAAAGCGGAGACCGGATAAAAAAACCTCCAGACGGTTTGAACGAGTCCATGGACAAATTATTGCAGACACAGACACATCATATAAGTGTATCATTGGTTAAAAATAATGTATTGTATTGTTTGACAGCTACTGTAAAATTCAGGCTGGATTGTTTATGCGTGTTATAAAAAAGAGTCTAAAACTTATAAGTACATAAACCTTAGTGACCAAATAAAATAATCTTGGCACACAAGGGTAGTATTGTTTACTAGTTTGAAAACCAAATCAAAATGACATAATGTTTAATATTAGGATACCACTTAATAATAGTATTAAATAAATTCTATGACAGATTTCATTTTTATTACTCAAACACCTTTGAAACCGATAACAAAACAGTTTTAGGCGGCCATAAATGATTGAACATTGTTCAAGTGTAGATTGACATTTACGGTAACACGAGAAAAGTGATGAATGAGTGAGCTTATATGTAAACTACTGCAAATGATTTTTCTCTTCTCGTGCGTTTAGCCGCATGTTATCCACATGTTTAGGTTCACAAACACGTACGTGTTAGCCACATGTTAAGGTTCACAAACACGTACATGTTATCCACATGTTTAGGTTCACAAACACGTACGTGTTAGCCACATGTTTAGGTTCACAAACACGTACGTGTTATCCACATGTTTAGGTTCACATACACGTACGTGTTAGCCACATGTTTTAGTTCACATACACGTACGTGTTAGCCACATGTTTAGGTTTAAAAAACGTCATGTTACTGTCTTTTTTAACTTCAGTTATCGTTTCAATGTAGTCCTATGGCTTTGAATTCTTTTTGCACAAAACCATATTTTTGGCTACTAAATTTTTGTTGTATTTTTGTTTAGAAGTGATCTTTTTTCAAACAGGTTATCTAATGAATGAAACCCTGTATCACAAACTGTGAATCCACTTAATTTTCAAATGGACTTATGTTATTACATTGATGTGTTTATATAAAAGAACGGCACCCTAGGGATTAATTATAAAATTTAGCGAGACAATTTCAATTACCGCTTACCATACATTTAATTGAGCTGCATTATGAGATCTTCCCATGTGAATGAAGTCCCTTAATGACGACAAACACCTCGGTCAATCAGAAGCCTGATCAAACCAATAAGCTAACACTCAACTAAGCTAATATGGCAGCCACAGACTGCCATATTTTTGGATGTATTAAAACGGTTTCAACGAGACAAAACATAAGTAAGAAAATAATCAAAGTGCAATAACCCAAGAAATAGTGCATCCAGAGTAATGGGTCCTGTGTACTGCACTTCTCCTCAATGAGGTCTGTCTGTGTATGAAGTTTGAAGTTAATATCTCAAAGGCTTTCAAATAATACGCACTTTCCTGGATTCGGAAACATTTATCTTCTTTATGTTTACGCAACGTTTAATTTAAATTATTATTGTTGTGCAACAAATTACAACTGCTTATAAATTTAATGTTTGTGTCTTTTATAAAATACGATAATATATTATTATCCTTATGCTGTTTGATGTGTAAAACTAATAAATGGTCCTACGTTTCAACTGCGAGTGAATTTATGTTAAGTATCGCCTAAATCTAGGTATGAATACTCTAGGCATAAATGGTGGCGTCAATGGTTACCCAAACATGATAAAAAACATTGTTTGTGGACAAACTGTATCGTGGGATGATCAGCACAGTAATTCCTACATAATTTGAGCTTAGATCGACAAAATAGCTGTGACATTTTATGTATTACTTTGTTATTATTACCTTATCACGAGGGAATTTGAATTGAATGCTAGATAAAAATGACAAGGTCAAGTTCGATTATTAAGTAAAACACTCAGAAAACAATAGTGCCTTTCCCTTTTACATTAACAATTCATAAGTTCATATTTTGAGCTAACAATTACTTAATTATTATAGTTTATTCATTGTTTCGGGGACAATAACCTATTTATAAACCAATCATAATGACACATGGGGAAAGTGTTGGTGGTCACAGTGTCAAGGTCAAGTCCAATAGTTAGATGATTGCAACATAAATTATATAGGTTTGTCCCTTTAACATTCAAGTACAGTTGTCCTACTTATCATTTGAGTATTATAATCCGACAAATGTGTTCATCTAAGCTGTGGGGTTTTAAAAGTGCTAATGTTGACGTTATGCAGGATGTTTTTCACTAGACTTACGTAATTGCTAAAAGTCGTTAAACCATAATACTGTGTTGGTGATATTAATCATCGTTTAAAATCAATTGAATAATAAGTTGCCATCAAACCATAAACTACGATTATTAGCGTAATAAACATTGTTGAATAATTTATTCAAATATGATTGTATTCGTATTCATCTCAACTAAGACAAAGCTTCACCAGAGTCAGATAAAATTGGCTTATAGAATATTTATCAATTGAAAAAAATGGTTGTCGCTTTAAAATAGATAATTTAATACATTGTTATGGAATAATGCAGAAGCAAATATAACTGACTGGTCGAAATAAAGTACCACAAGACAAGTAAACAACGCGTGGAGTAAACTGGGTAAGGCTTGTTTGAATAAAAAAACATTTACGAAATGCAATTGAAAGTAAACAATCCGTCGGTGTCCTGTATTGATGAAGACTGAGGGAAATATTAATGCTGAAAAACATGATCCCTAAACGGAGTCGTATGCAAATAATTTTCATTTCTAACGTCTGCTTAATGTTTCTGACATTTCAATACGCAGGAGCCCTTTTGCGTATTTTTTTGTTCTTCAAGATAGCTACTTAAGTTAAACCTTTGAAAACATTAATAATAACTGCACAACGTCCTTTTCAGTTTAAACTTTAAAGGCTCAACGTCTGTGCTTAAATCATACATATAAAATGTCTTAAATGATAATTAAAATTCAGTTTTTTTCGGAGTAGACCATTTTAAATATCAAACTGCGTGCGTACATTGTTAGCCCGAAAGTATTGTAATAGGTTTTTCAAAAAATATTTAAAATGATGACATTGAAATAAATGGAAGATCAAATTGGCCAGGAACCTCCGATATGTAGAGGAGATTTCCATTAATGAGTTAGTCTAGATGACCCGCATATCAGTGACTTCAATAGCTGCGGATTGTTATTCTTGATTAATGTTTGCTGTATTGAATAATAGTTGGCTGGATACCACATGCTTCATATGTTGGTTGTATATTTAATTACCGGAACACACTTTGGTAACTTGGATTTAGATAAAGATTATTAAACGCTTAATTAAAAAGACGAATCGCATAGGTAGAAACTTTTTAAGTTACTTAGCGACAGGCTTTTGTTTTGTCGTTAATGATTTGGTTTAAAAAGCAAGAGTCAGTTGTGGCTATGTTTACAAAATTGGCTGTTTTGATAGAACTAAATGAAAACATTAAATTATTTATAGACGATACCACGGCCTAGAATAACTTGAAGCAGGATTGTATTTACAATATAATAGCCAGTTTCTCTTTCAGAATTAAAGTATATCTGTATCTGAAAATTATGTACTTTGTTATATGACTGTTAATATTAATGATTATCCTTTCTTATGTATTAAAGAAATGTAAACTGGTACATTTCGGTACGATATAATACCCCTTAATGTAAACAAATAGTGTTTTCCCAGATAGCCATACGTGTGATGAATTGTATCAAATTGCAGATGATCTTTTCTGTAGTATATCACATAATTTACTGTCAGAACGACAAAGGAATATTCACTTAAAACAGTTTGATGAAAAACTTAAAACAGAGCATATATATATCTATGTATCGGATCGATAAATGTAGTCACTGACCGTATTACGCATA
Organism: Mya arenaria; assembly: GCF_026914265.1. Classification (NCBI taxonomy): domain Eukaryota; kingdom Metazoa; phylum Mollusca; class Bivalvia; order Myida; family Myidae; genus Mya; species Mya arenaria. The sequence continues at coordinate 48,805,509 of NC_069122.1, forward strand.
TTATTACTGTTAATAATTAGTCTCAAAAACGATTGCCATTTTAGATTAATTGTTTTTCATGTACGCTCAGAAATTTCTTACCAAAGAATCACTAATATGTAGTGAAATTATATACAAAAAGGTTTTCTAAAACATATAAATGGACGTTCAATAATTTACAATCAAATAATAGAAAGGTAACAAACATATTTTTTTAAGAAATGGATGACCTGTCGTCTGTTTAATATGTTAAGTATTGAGTCCGTAATTGCATAGAGATGTTGTTTATTATAACTGACTAGACATATTTAACGCCAATGTATTGAGAGGTCAAGTATACATGCATATGTATTAAAAACTGTCGGAGATACCGCCATGGAACTGTCTTAGAAACATGGGTTCAAGTGAGAGGAGGTAAACTCATGAAGGTGTCTGGTGTATAAAACATTTGTAAAGTCTGCATTCTCCTAAATATCAAACTTAATCACTTGTAAATTCGACTTACATAAACTAATATGAAACAGTATCGTTCATTTAAAAGAAGGGCTTTGACTTTAAAGTGTACATCAATGTTAAAGTTGGCGGACTGAAAAATAATGTACAAGGGGTGAGATGGAAAACAAATATTTAACAGTCATTAGTTTGGGTATAGAACGATGAAGATTTTTTTATCTTTTATATAATTTGGTCAAACCCAAGCATACATACTTTATGACAGTTATATACCGTACAGAATCGGAATATATTTGTTTTCCGGATCAAATTGTTGCCGAATACGGGTTCAATAAAAAAAACTTTCATAATGCTGATTGTTCTCCTTGCTCTATGAAGAGTTATCGAGTTATCGACAGAAACGTACGACTTTGTCAATGTTTTAAGGTCTACTGAATCATTTATAAATATGCTTCGAAGGCATGTTAAAGTTTGCAAAAAACAAACAAATGGTACACACCATTCGTCATTATGTAGTCGAATTAAGGATGTTCTTATTTGTATATTATATGTTTAAACGAGATACATTATCCAGTTTAATGGTATTAAACCCTACACCAAATTCTACATTATATTAATTGATTCTTGACTTGTGTCTGTACAATGCACTGTATTTAAACATTATTCTACATATATATTTAACACTTGCTAGACTTGTGATATAACTCTAACGGGAGTTCAAGGAACAACGTTTGAACAACTGTCTAACATATACCTCAGCAAACATACTACTCCGTTGGACGGTTCAGCCGTCTTTCCTACGTCCAATTTCACGCATGATCCTGAAGACGCATGCACATCACAACCATATCATGACCATATCCTTACGCATTTATGTACAACCAAACACGCAAGATAACATTGTTCAAATAGAATTGTACAACAATATTGCAGTTTCTTTTTCAATTGCCGTGAGAAGCACATTGGTAATAATTATATATATATATATATATATATATATATATATTCTATGCAAAAGTCATTTACAAAGTATATAGTGATCATTATTCAGCGTCTTCAAACAAAATGTACCCATCATTTCCAACATATCTTTCCGTGAGCTAACTAACGGCTCAAGTATAAGATAAATGGAGAGAGTTTCGTATAGTTTAAGCTGTTGATACCTCCTTTAACTGTCAAACAGATTAAGCTGGCACTAGACACGTTTTTGAATTTGAACTTCGTTTTTGGACCATATATTAAGCAAGACTAGAACTGACACTTCTTTTTAATATATAAACATATATCATATTCCATATAAAAGTTTGAGTTGTTTACAAACTTTTCGATTTGTTAGAAATATGTAACGGTTTTAACGCAAAAACGTCTAAACTTCATCTTCGAGTATTATACAACGTAGAATATCATTTTATAGCAAATATAAATATCTCAACATATCGTTAAAAATAGTTATTTGTTAATCAAACCATAATTCCATTGTTTTTAACAGTATTCATCATAGAAATCAAGTAACCAATACACAAATGCTGATAAGGAACTTATTATGGAATAAAACATTGATATGGTTAACAGTAAGCCGTCTCACGAAGGTTTGTCTTGATTCTCAATCACAATAATGAACAGTCTACACCTGTACTGGGGCTTAATACTGGTTCGGCAATAAGGAAGATGGGAAGATGGAGATATTTCCATGGATTATGAACTATTACACTGAATAAATACGTTGTATTATGTAAGTCGATTGATCTGTCTGGTTGCATCCTTTAGTCAAGTTTAATATATATGTACGCAAGCGACGAGAAGTGACACAAACAACTCACTTTGTATTTATTTTATTTCATTTCTTTTACGTACTCTTAAAATTAAATAACAATACTTTTCTTTAAGAATGGATTTAAACTCGACCGACAAAAGTGTGTGTTGTTTTCATTAAGTCGATATGCGTGTGCACAATAAGCAACTAAGTGAAACAGATTCCGAAATTATGTCCGAGAGTGCAGAGTGTAAGTTTAATTAACAGTCATAAAACAAATGCTATATCCATTTTAGGATTGTATATAAAGATGATAATGCAGGTTTAGTTGCCGGGAAATTTTTTTCTTAGTAAAGGGAATAATTGCATCACTGAAGAACTTTCTTCCAATTTCTAGACGTTCCAATGTTCTAGGTAGCAATTTCTAGAACTTCCAATGTTCTAGGTAGCAATTTCTAGAACTTCCAATGTTCTAGGTAGCATTGAGTGGAAATAATACAATGAGAAGTTATAAAGAGTTCAAGAAATGCATTTGTTTCACTGCGAGGTCATCAATAGGCATGTTGTGAAAATCACATGTACGTTGCTATGGACGAATGAATTTTCTTGAAAAAGAGAGAATGAAAATTGAAATAAAGCATGTATTTAAGCGTTCGACTGTATATTCATGATACGAGACAGCTGTTGTGACATTAGTTATCTGCCCTTTCGTAACTCAGCAATCGAAATATGGAGTAATTATACTTATATTTGACCATGGTAATTGTCGTTCTGTGTTTCAGGAAACAGGTAGTCAATGTCAACATTAGCAGACCTAGCATCATTTATCGTCGAGCGCTTTCATCAATAGTTTGATGATTTGAAGTTAAGTTGAAATGATTAAGAATGGGTAGAGTAAACTTAGCGAACGAGCAATTTTTTTAAGATGAAGACTTTACTTCAGGTCATCTAACTGACCTAAAATTACATCCTCAATGGCTGACACATTATCATCGCAAAACCTGACGCAGGGAGTGTGTATCGGTTATCGCCTATTAATTAATAATTGCCTATCCGCAATTTCATTGGATGTAAATGTAGGTTGTATTCTAAACAGTATAACAAGTATGTATACAATGCAATATAGTTTATAACATAGTGACTTAACGACTAACGTTTTTATATATAATTTCTCATGCTAGAATTATGATAAAATCTCTACACATGAAAACAAAATAACACAGTCAGAATAAAATGCTATTATCATACAGTCAGTTTATAATTTATAATTGAAAACACGATATTCAATAAAGGCACACTCGATATAATGTAGGATGCTTGATATGTTATCGCGTTGCCTTTATCATATCATAGCCGAAACACTTTACATCCGTCTGATGTATTGTTCAGTTCTTTATAATCAAATATGTTTCATCTTTTTTTTAACATAGGTGTTTCAAACGAGTTCAAATGGCCACGTTACTTCATATAAGTGGGAAGACATGCTAGATACACATGGCACTGACTGGCCGTTTGAGGACTATGGTTTAACTCTATGCTGCTGGGCTTGGTCCTGCAGTTGCAACCCTAGTTTATCCTATCAACAAGGATAGCACAAGTCCACAGGTGTTTAACATATGCACATATATACACAATATAATCGTGTTTCAGTGTTGTTTAAGGCTTTGCTTGTACTTCTAAACAGGTATGTATTTTTTACTGCTGTGTTTGTCCTTAAACCTTTCATTTATTATTATTATATTAATCCCTCAAGATTTAGATCTAATATTGATTAAATGCAATCCAATTAACCAACGAAGGAACATAATATTTAAGGGTTTTACGGAACGCAAACACAAAAAAAGACAAGTAAACAATTATATCCAGGGATGCATTTGTTAAACTATGTAAATATGGTTTATTTAATCTGTTAATGCTGTATAATAAATGTCATGATCACATTTCATTTTCTTCTTTGTTCCAGGCTATCAGAAATGGTTATTGGTCTGCTTTAAACATAATCCCTCGACGTCAGACTTTATAGTTACATAATACAGACATTTTAATAATGTAAGTATCAATTTTGTGACCTTTTTATATCAAGGGAGCGAGAGTTACAGTCGAGTTACAAAATTATTTTTACAATAAAATCAATGTATTCGAGCATAATGTCCTTGACAATCACAAACGCCAAAATGAATTACTTTTTTTAATTTTGCAATACAAAATATATCATATTTTCTCAGAACATTCAGTTTGAAAGAATTCAAACAATTATATGATTCCGAATGAAGTTTACTTTGTATTACATTTAATATCAATATTAAGGACTCAACTGATATTATTACCTTAACCCTTTTTGGTGTTTGCTATAAATTCTTATGTGAAAAAAATACAGAAACAAGCTCAGTAGCAAATAGTTTAAACATTAACCCGGTTTAGTGACACTGGGTAAACGCCAAATACATAGACATTACATTCGTATGACATAAGACATATACCATACTTGTATGCCATAAGACATAACACTCGTATGCAACAAAAGTAGCATAAACCATTCTATTGGGCAGTCATTAAATGTTCAAAACGTTACGGAGAACAATCGAATAATAACGAGTGTAAACAGCGGTACTGATTGGATTTCAAGCTGTACACAATGGTTCGAAAATATCAATCGATTTCAATTGAAACTGAACGTATAAATAATGTATTTTAAATCGACATTGACCAGTAATCAGTGAAATGACGAATTATTTACATTAAGCCAATATCTAATTGCATTAAAACGTTTCGACGATTATATTAAATGAATACACTTTAAACTGAATAGAATTTCGTTGTATTATTAATATTAGTAACGGACATGTTTTCATTGAATACGATTTCAAAATTCATAGCAAATCATCCAACCAATAGATTCATCCTGACAATGCTTGTAACAGTTATTTTGGCAAATTTGATGCGCGCTCTGAACATTCAAAAAAGACAGACGACATGAATAAACAAATCTACCGGTTTCATTTTTTTAAATGAATATCATTTAAAGGTCAACGTTGTGGTTATCACCGATTAAAGCCCCTTTGAGTTCTTTGTTAGTTTTTTACTGACCGTACCCCAAAAGGTACCCTAACCCTTATAAACTACCCATAACGTCATGATAGACTCGAGCTTTCCTACTTTGCAGCTTTTGAAGATACTGGATATATCATATTATGAGCAAAGAGACGGGTGTGGTGTTTTCAAAGAGTTCTAATACAAATATTAAATTTGTGTTTTATGAAAACGTACGTCAACGATGAAATCAGCATCGGTTATGGCAACTGGTAAAATAAATTCTGCTTTTCGAAACTGCAGGTTGGAGACGGGGAATTGAAAACAAGGTCGATTCATTTGGCGAGAAACTCCGATAACAAGGCAAGAGAAACTACTTAACATTTTGAGGAAATAGAATTCGAAGTAGAGCCGAGAAATATATAACACCAACTATTCTTATTGTTTCTCATACGTGGAATGATAATAATCAGAACATCACATGCTTCATTAGGTAAGTACTACGGACTGTATATGAACGTACGCCGTGTCAATTTGGAATTGTCAGTACCTCATTACACGCGCTTACTTGGGATACAGTGGACGTAAAATGCTAGACGATCCCCGTCAATGAAACAAGAATACGTGAAACATTATCAGAAACTCGTCAAGGGACAGCAGGAACAGCTCTGTTCGCATTATTAATAATTCAACGTCCTACACTCAGTGTTGGCATTGACAATGTTTGTTTAATGTTCAGAAGGGACATTATATTTATATGTAGTAAATAATTTATAAATACTAAATGCATTAGTTCGAGAAGTACTTGAGGCATCACTGTATTTCATGTTTTTTTTAAATAATATCGGGAATTGAAAGCAGTCTAAATCCACGTTTAATATTTTATTTAATAAATTTAATTTTATCTTTGTCTTGTTATATTAATGAATTAAATAAATGAATGTAAATGGTACACAAACTATATACATAAATTTGATGGATGATTATTGTATTTTGATTTCTAATTGGAAAAGAACTCACGGTGAATTTTGTTTCGAACTATAAAACTTGAATAAGACACTATTGGCTTTTAACTGCAAATCAACTTCTTTGAAAATAGATTTGAATATATAGGACGTTAGCCACACGGGGTCGGATATTCGTTTTCATGACGAAATACCACCTGGATCATTATCACAGGTAGAGGTGCATCACAGATTAATGCACGATAACAAGGAGCTTATTTATGAGATCAAAGTTGGAATAATTACAGTCATCGGGAGTATTATAATTCTAGTTTGTCTTGTGTATGTAGCGATTCTGTGTAAACGAAGGTCGTCTAAATTTTCCCACATCTATGTGAAAAATCGGAGACCGGATAATAAACCACAAGATGTTTGGAACGCTTCCACAAAAAACTTATTGAAGTCAAATATCAGTATCTCATCTAGCAAGAATGTTAATGAAAATTTTGCCAAGAACGGTTATGATTATTTGATGATTTGTCAGTTGTGTTTACACTATGTGTGCAATAAGTGTTCAAGTTATACATATGCAGTTACCTCAATGCATGAACACTAGACTGACATTAATGTAAAGGCATTTAAATGGGAGTTTATTCAAAGTTGTTATTAAAGTTCTGTCGTTGTGCTATTTTTTTACTTTTTCATTTATTATCACTTTATATGCTATGGGTACGTGTACGTATGTGCCACTGTTTATGCAGTACGTCACTCTACAAATTTAGAATGTTTTACATGACTCAATGTGAAAAAGAATTATTCGAGTATCAGAGAGTCTACAAGAACAAATTTTAAGTCTGATTTCGGAAACGACTTTAATTTGCAGGCTTTACATTAACGGGTATCGACACAATTTTTGCCAAATAATGTAAGAGAGCAAGCCAAAATAATTTTACCACATTTTCATAAAAACTGAAGCGATGATATTTCATAATTCAATTATTAACTATGAAATATGTTTATACTGCACAATTATTCTGGTTATTCAATTAATTGCTATTTCACAAAATTTGACAAACAATATACAGTTTTAATGTCGTTAAACTTTGATTTGATTTTAGTTCTTCTGAATGACAGTGACAACATTAATATGAATGGAATGAAACAATTATTTGAAAAGTTCAATCATATATTTTTATGATTAAAAGTGAAACAGTATCTTTATACAATCTACTGAATGCTTATGTTCATACATATGTTTATAATTCTTCATTTTAGGTATATATTTTTACTCCTAACAACAAATAATGTATATAATGCATGTACACAAGCATGTTATTTTATTAGATTATAAGGAAGTATTTTTCATAGTTTTCTATGCTCAGGACAATAAAGAATTGGAAAAAAATAATAATAATTAATTGCAACAGAAATTAAAGTGAATACCTGTTTTCAATTAAAGTAAAGATAAATGTTAAAATTTTGGACTGACAGAATACAGACATTGTCCTTTTTACTCTTTGTACATAATGATTTCATAATAGCAATTGATGATGTGTTTTTTAACAAAATAAGTTTTATAAATATGGTTATAATAAATTTTCAAGTGAAGTTTATTTTAAATAATTCAAAAAACAAGAAAAAGATTTTTCAGTCAGCTGTACATATACAACAAAAATAGAATGTTGCTTTGTTGAAGTTTGTTAACCTTCATATAACATTCAAGTTTAAGGCTTTACTGATTTGTCACAATATTGCCATTTTGCAAACATCCCATTGGAAATGGTTACAACTTACAAGCCTCATCTTGTTAGATTGCACTGCTTTCTTGTCAAATAGGTGATTCAAGCAAACATGAATATCATTCAAAACTTTTGGCGGTATTGAATCAACTGTTACTTGTATATTTATCTTAGTAACTCATGTTGCCAATCTACTATGATTAGGTGCATTCACGTCAAGATACTGAATCATAGGCATTAGTTTCCTGACTGTATTGTTGACGCACTAATGTTTGTTCGATGTTGCCGAAGACGGCTATGTCAATGTTCAAATAGGCAGACTTTACCTAAATAATCGTTTAGTTTTTAACATTAGTTTTATTTTTAGCATGTAAAATATTCGGAAACACGCACAATTATATGGGTATTACTGTCTGAAATATTTGTTTCTTCCTCAGCTGGGAGTTTTATTCTTGACTTGCAATTTTAGCCCAATAGTTATTGTGTTCAAAAATACCATGTAAACTACATGCACAGGCCCAGTAACTACAACTGTAAAGTAGACCCTGTTAATATTCACAAGGCTAATGTCTTCCGGACACTAAACGAGAAACCCAACCTCACAACACAAACCAGACCACAAATGCATCAACAAATTATCATTACTATAAGGTTTGGGTTACAGTGTCGGACCTGTCAGTGAGATGATTCAACAAGACTAAGATGCAAATAATTCATTTAAACAAATATGCATGTATGTCTACAATGTTAAAACATCTTTAATGTAAAATGAGATGTTATATCCTGAAATTCATTAACGCGAAACCAATCCGTTATGTTCAAGTACTTGTTCCGTATCAATTAATTTCCATGAATGTAACCGAAGATATATATATCATTGTCAAACCTGGCATAAAGACAGTCATTCACAATACATTCATTTATTCATTGTTTAGGCAGGAAAATAACTGTCCTCTTCATCATATGAATAGGAACAGTGGCTGTATTTGTAGCTATTTCTGATATCAATTATCAAGCCAAAGTATGATGATAGCTATCTTAAAGCATTAACCGGGGACAGGATCTTGTTTTTTTTATTATTGATGTTTTATGGTTTTCCTCATGACCAATTATTTACACGTGATGTCTCTATGTTGGCGTTGGGTAATTATCCGTATTTGTGAGCTTCGATGAAGCTTACTAATTTATGTTTGTTTTTACCAATAACCTTAGGAAAAAGGGTAAAATAACTTTAAACAGTTTTTGTCAGCTGGTGACACAAACAAATCACAGTGTATTAAATACTTGAGCGATTACGCCATTTTCATCGGTCAAGAGGCTGTCACGTGATAAACAGAACAGAACAGAACAGATAATTTATTAAGAATTGTACAAAGTACATCAACTTCTTAACCGTATACATATAATAATTGAACACATGGTGAGAACACAGGTACTACAATAATGAGAAAATTAAAATACAGATGTATGGACATATTAAAATTAGGTGAGGATGAACAAAAAATATAACAAAAAAATGAATCATTGTTATAATTCAATATAATGAGTTGTTCGTCTTATACATAACGCTTCTTTGACAAATAAAGATAGTTTTATAAGTTCTTGTCTATTTGTTGAATTTAACAGTTCAATAAATTTTATACAGACGGACGTATATAATAATTACGTTTGATGTATTTCATTATAATAAGATTAAAACATGGACAAATAAAAATAAAATGGAAATCGTCTTCTATATCTCTTCTATTACAACATAAACAATATCTTTCATCACGTTGAATTCGATTACGGTTATATCTACCCGTTTGAATTCTTAAAGGGTGAACAGAAAGTCTAAGTCTACAAAAGAATAGGCGTAAGCGGAACACATAAAAGGAATATGTAGAAGAAATGAATTTAAATACAAATAGATCTCTGAAAACACGGATGGCAAAATAACGTATGATATAATACTGAAATCAAACAACTAGAAATATAATTCTAAGCATTTGACTGTACGCAAGCGACTGTACTTTTTAAACTTTTTCCATTAACTCATTTGTGCACTCTTTTGTTATTAGATGTACGATGTATTCATGATCAGCAACATTTGTTGTTGTATAAAAGAACGTATCTTTATTTCCGAAACATTAATTGAAGACAATGATACGTGATGTATGATCCTTTTAAAGCAATCCGTAAGATCATTAATAACATCATTTGTAAAAAATAAATTTAATCAATCGTATAGTTATAATTACATGTTGCCGTGGTAAGTTATGTTTGGTGGTGCAGAAGACATTTATGTCAATGTCATAATTGGCATACTAAATATCAATCATAATTCACCACTTAAGCTGATGTTTTGGGATACCATGTATCATGAAACCGAACCTTTAGAAACACGCAAAATTAGGGGTATAATAATATACATGGTTTGACTACTTTACGCACGTGCAAATATAGGCAACGCCAAACTTGAATGTGAATGAGATGTAACAACAACCTTATTGCAGTACACGTTCGTCATTATAAATAGCCCTTAACGCGATCAAAAATCTCTGGGCGTGCTGTGTTTCTTTTGAAAACGTTTTAATTGCAATCTTTTCTCTAGCTGTTACGAAATGTGCTTATATCTATATAACAAACTCAGATTCATCCAATATAAGGCAGACATTTCATTAATTAGAAAAAAGAATCAAACATAAAATAAAAAAACAAATGAAATAAAAATAAAAAAAACAGGGCTTATCTAGAGAAATTCATGAAAGATATTATTGGAACAAATCAGTAAAATGCAATGATTAGAGCGACTTAAATAAATAGATTTTCTCAAGGGCATGCTCCGATGAAAATACTGGACACGTTAGCAGATGATATATGACATTTTCAAAGCTTGCACAAAGACAGCCATTCACTATCTTACTAAGAAACTTGATCACATTTTGTAGACAGCAAAAGCACTTTTGCTCTTCATTATAGGAAGCAGAACAGTTGCCGTAGGTTAAAAAACACTTCTTATCGTATTTCCCTTGCTAGAATTATGATGAAATATTCTAGACATGCAATTCATTTATCTTCCAACAAGTACATTCGACGTCTGACAGTATTATGCTGTTAGCTACGTCTACTTATTTGTGAGGTCTGGTGAATCTAACCAGTTAACGTTAGCCTTTACCAATAACCATTGCATCAAGGGTAAACATATAAAGAAATGACATTTTGCTGGCCTGTTTGTCATGAGGTTCAATTTATATCGGAGCCAAAACATTTTTGATGGTGTCTGTATGCTCATGCGCATCTGTTTTGTATCTATCAAACTTTTGCCAGACTTGATTGGTGAAGCGTAGTTGGGACAGAAACGGCTGGCAAGAGAATGTGAGCAAACTGCACACATGGGGTTCGAAGTATCTCATTCAGCGAAATGCCTTTGAAACACGTCAACTACCCGGTATTCTCACAAGACTTGTTAAAATGCTGTCATTAATCACCTGGGTCTTAGGTTTTAATACAAACGCGCCGCTTCGCCCCCCCCCCCCCCACACACCCGTTCGGCTAATTAGTGATAGCAGTATTACTCTTTTTGATTGCATAATTGACATGGGGATAATCGCCAATATAGTTCTTATGCTAACAATTCCGTATGGAATACGGTTGTAAGTTGCCATTGTCTGGTGGTCATAAAACCGTATTGGCATACTCGTTTTATGTGATTGCGTAAAAGTTTTACAAACATTTGGCTGGAGTTGTATTTGTTTATCTCTATTAACCCTATAGAGGCTTTGCAAAACCAGACATAACTGTTTTGTTTTTTTTCTTTTTGAACATGGTCTATGTCTGGTCAAATACAAGACATTGCACAAAAATAGCACAAACTGAAGGATAATGCTTATATACCATTACCAGATTATGATTTATATCCCTGTGTGTAAACATGACAGGACGTATAGTGGCAGTCCATAATGTAAAATGATTGAGGCAACGAATATAAGCAGTACATGTTCGTGCTTTGCCTACATCAAACACTTTACATCCGTCTAATATGCTGTAAATTTAACTTATGTCACGCTTGTTTTCATCCAGTTTAAGTTTCATCTTTTATTTCAATGGTGTTCAAAATGCCAACGTCGTCTTGGGATTGTTCAAATGGAATGACTTCTTTGCATAGTGCCCAAATTGTTATGATCTCATTTTATGTCGTTTAGGTCACTAAAATATTTTAATTTAAATGTACAGTGTTTCATCATAATAAAATAATCTGTTTCATTGTATGTCTTTACTCGTTTAACTGTTTTTATTTATTGCACGTCGTGGTGCGTAAAATTGTTTATGAGTCAATTTACCGGGAATACATTTGCGAACGAATCGATTTATCAAAACCTGTTTATTACTTAACAACTACAGAGACAATGCTTACCGCTGTGATACAATATACTAGACAGGTTGACCGGAACGAAAAGGAAATAAATGACTTTTCAGGATAAAGTGAATATGGCAATTCTATTTGAGGAAAGAGCAAACTGAATCTACTTGAACAAGAACAAGGCCAGAAGCCAGATCCCTGTGTTATTACCATATGTATCATACTAAATTATTTCGGGAAATGATTAAGACAATGCATTTGCACCTGTGATGTTTCATAAAAAAGTATATCGGTTTATTGCAATGAGCCATATTCAGCGCTGAGTGGGAGCGATTTGTCAATTTAAAGTTAACGGACGAAACAAAATTATTTTTCACTTCAAGACTTTTTCTCTTAACGGGATGTCGAGACATATTAGGCTGAAAGCAGCAGAACAATTGTCGTTTTGGTGTTTTGTTACGTTTTCACACTCTTTGGCATAATGACAACAATAGCTGATGTGGTAAAAAAAAACAATGCAAAATTAAAGACAAGTAGACAATGCTTTCTAAGAAAACGAGGTTCTATTGAGTTAAATTGATAACAATGCAGTTGTTATATATTTGTTCTGTTAATACAGAGCATTGTAATGGAATAATGAAGAAAAAACTACTTGGAAAAGCCGAAAATCAATATGTTTGGCGCTTTGGTTTTTTGTTATATATTTTAGACATAATAAAACACTTCAGTTGGTCTCACATCTTTGTCTCCTTTATTGAATGTTAACGATAGACTGAACAATAACAATATCCAATTAGCGCACACACATTGACATTTAGAAATGTTGTCATCATTATATTTTAAATTTAAATATGTAATCTACTGGTCTTATTCTTGTAGTCTCCAATAATTTATAGAATACCTCAAAAACGTGGATGTATTGAAAATTTCATTATCTAATAGTATATATTACATGTCCTACATTTTCAACCAATGTATGAGCATAATATTAAAAGGGCCTTAGTTCTATCTAAAATTGATGGGCATTTTAAAAAGTATGCATATTGGAGTTTATAAAGGGGGAACCTTTGAAATGATGTATCACATGACTATAACATATGAAATTATTTTAACGTTGTTATTGCTACCATTGCTAAAACTTCGTTTAATTCAAATTAAGACAATTAATCACCTGTTCGATTTTTTTTCATATTCATCGCAGATCGTTCATGTCTAACCGTTACATAAACCTTCTTTATTGCCTGTCATAATTGCTGTATATCGCATTCATAAATGGGAAATTTAACCAAAAATCGAAACATGTTCATCCGTCGCTGTTATTCTAAATTGTTCCATTTTTTTCTAAATAAAACTCAGTAAACAATGTATACAGAGGGAAACATGTGCCTGTCCAAATCATCCTCCCTTGGGTAATATAAATTTGATCTAAAATATTAGCGCAAAATAAATAACAAGGGAAAGAGGCATAAACTACTGACTTGTTTAACTTGGTCAGAACTATAGAATGTTTGTCAACCAGAATTTTTGGTGAGATTTGAAGGCAGCTTATTTATATGAAACAACAACTGTTAAACCTTTTTTGAACTTATGTGTTATTTTACCATCTTTTCAGTTTCATGCCAAAACATACAATACAAACAGGGCCTTTCTCTATAACTGAATATGAATGACTGGCAATTATTAAAACCAATAACACGCGTATGCCGGTGCAAGAGCGTGTTTACGGCATTTTATTTCAGGCCCAAGTTTACGCTAAGGAAGCATATGGTGTAAACCCAAAGTCTATCTTGATCTTGATTTGAGAAGATAAAACATAGATTATCGTGATTAAAATTAGGATATACCCAGTTTATCTATGATTGTTTGTGGGACTCATATTTGTCATGTTTAAATGTTTCTTTTTCAATATTTAGATTTAGGTACAGTAAGTTTGCAGAGAAGAGTGATAACAGATTTAATGCGATCTATTATCTTCGTTTCATTGTTTTTGGTATATTAAAACAATGATATGAATTGCGGTAAATCTTATTTGGGTGTAAGAGAACATCTTTAACAAATATTAAATTCGATTTGTAATCCTTCACACTCTTCCTGGAGCTAAGATTGAGAGATTTTCATTGAATTTGAGCACACATACTGGATTGACGTCCGACCTAGTTGTCTTTGGGAGGGTGGTACATAATGTTATTGCAGGCTTAGCTCATTGAATGTGATGACGTATGTAAAGGGGAATGATGGCACACTGCATGAAGAATATCATTTGTTCTTTTCTCCTATTTCAAATTAAAATGTGGCCTTAAATTGATATACAATGTATCACCAAAAAGCTATAAAACTTTATTTTTTAAGATGATTTCAGAATAGAAGCAAACACAAACATTATTTTACCCTTTTAGCAATATAATATCGATTGTACGTTTTATACTTAGTCTATCATTTAATGTGAATGCTATACTTGTTTTAAATGCAATTGTGCGAGATTGTATTTCGTGCCTGTGGTGGTGACACACTAATTGAAGACGATGCTGCGTGTCATATGCCCTCGACGTCCTTCAAGTGTATTCATAACATGGCGATGATTCCAATTACTTTATTCCATGGTAAATGATGTTTACTGCTGCATAAGACAGCTATGTTAATGTCAAAATTGGCACACTGAACACATCTCAATGTTCAAAATTACTTTTATTTATACCATGTAAGATATTTGTTAAATGGAAATAATGGGAACGCAAAAATGCTCTAGATTTAAGGTCAGTTTCACACCTCTTCCTCTGTTTGGTTTACGTGGTTTGACCTATTATATTCTTTAGGCTAATCATATATACACGACAACAAAATATGCCGACTTTACGAAGTGTTTTAGTGTGAGTTTGACCTTGAGGTTTTTAACAAACAATCAGCTTGTTCTTTACACATTATAATTTCAAGGTCACGTGTAGTGTATCGCGAAAAGCATTGTCATCACTTTCTAGGCAAATGGACTTTTTCCGTAAGAAGTTAAATATGATGTTAAACATCTTTATCATCCGTCTCAACTGTATAATGGTCTTGGATAGTGTGATAGTACCTCTTGCTTCAATTGCATTAAGCACACAGTGTTCATCGTTTCTACATTTTGTATGTAGAAAAGATTCCCAATAGATTATTCAACAAAACGGAAATGTTGGTTTGACTGACATACTATTGAATAATTTAAAAAAAAAAACAGCTGCATATCACCAAGAAGATGCATACGATACGAATACAAACCTTTGTCAAACGGTGAAGTTTAATCAAACTTCGGAAAATGAATCACCCAGTTACTAGTGCATGTTTTACGGGGATTTCATTCAGGGCCGAATTGAAACAGATATGTCAATGTCACTCCTTTGCCGTGTAAAAACATTCTTTCTCGTTACAAACTTGATTGGACGTCGAAACATATTTTGCTGGAAGAAAACAGAGCATTGGCCGCATTAATGATTCGTTACGCAAAGATTATATCTAACATGATTTAAATATAATTAATACGCTTACAACACTATATTTAACTCCGAAAATAACAGCAAGAAACATTTTCTGTCTAATGATTAAATAGTTTCGATAAGGGCAGGCGATGATTTTTTGTGTAGTGAAAACACGACCTAGATGATGATCAAAACGAAAATGAGCAACTGAACACGACATATCATTCGTTCATTGCCTGTTGGTATTAAATATGGTACTATGATAACACGCTCAGTAGCAAAAACATTAACGAAAACAATGTTCAGAGGTGAATTCCTAACAGACACCTTCCGATATATACGCAACAGCACACAATAACAGGCCTTCATATATAGAGATGACTATGGTTTAACTTATGCTGCTGGGCTTGTACCTGCAGTTCCCAGTTTGTATGAAATAACGCTTGCAAGCAAATACACAGGTGTTTAACATATACACATATATACACAATAAAATCGTGTTCCAGTGCTGTTGAACCTTTGTCTTGTACTTTTAAACAGGATTATATTAAATATTTTACTACTGTGCTTATCCTGAAACTTTTCATTCCTTATTATCATATTAATCCCTCAAGATTCAGATCCAATATTGATAACATGCAATCTCATTTATCAATGAAGGAGCACAATATGTAAGGGCTTTACGGAACGCAAACACAATTAAAGAAAAGTAAACAATTATATCCAGGGAGGCATTTGTTCAGTGCGGTGAATAATACCAATACATTAATGGTTTATTTGTCCTGTTAATCCTTGCAATGAAGTTGAATGTACGCACTTAATTTTCAGCATTTATCCAGACTTTCGGAAATGGTTATATTTCCAATTGAACTGTTTTTAACATTAACCCCAGACATAGTGGTCAGATTGTTTTGGTTACATATTACAACCTATAAATACATTTGGTATCAATTTTGTGACCTATTATATCAAGGGAGCAACAGACTGAGACATAAATTTTACAATAAAGTCAATGCATATGAAACTAATGTCCATGACAATCAGAGAAGCCAAAATGATTTATTTATTTTTTAATTTTGCAATTAAAAATATTATAATATTTATTATATTTTCTCAAAGAATTGAGCTTGAAAGGATTCAAACATTTCTATGATTCCGAATGAAGTTAACTTTCTATTACATATGATATCAATGTTAAAGACTCACTTGGTATTATTAACTTAAGCCATTTTGGTTTGTGCATTAACACTTGTATGGTAACAATACGGAGAACAATCGAATAATCACGAGTGTTACTGACTGAACTTCCAGTTGTACACAGTGGCTTTAAAAATATCAATCGTTTTCAATTGGAACTGAATGTATAAATAATATAATCGCCTTTATTGATTGATTATTGACCATGTATCAATGTAATGCCGAATCGTCTAAATTAAGCTAATATCTAATTGCATCAACACGTTGTATTTTTTAAACTTAGTAACAGAAATGTTTTCATTGTTTATGGTTTTAAAAGTTCATAGTTAATTTTCTGACCAATGGAATTATCTTGATGGTACTTGTAATCGTTATAGCGAGAAATTCAATGCGACTTTTGAATATTCGAGAAAGACAGACGACATCAGTAATCAAACTTACAGGTTTCACTATTTTAGATTGTTTTTAAAAGTAAACTGGGATGTTCAGCACCAATTTAAATTTACTGTGAGTTCTTATTTAGTTTTTACTGACCATGCCCAAGCAGTGACCCCAACAGGTACCCTTACCCTTATAAATTACCCATAACGTCATGATAGACTCGATTGCTGCTATCGACAATATTTAGTATTATAATATTTTGAGCAAAGAGACGAGTGTGGTGTTTCCAAAATGTTCCAATCTAAATGTAAAAAAATCGTGTTTTATGGAAACATGCTTCAATGATAAAGTCAGCATAGGTTATGGCAACTGATAAAATATTTTCCGCTTATAGAATTTTTTTTAAAGAAGGGAATTTAAAACATTGTCGATTGATGAACATTGATGATTTGCTCGGATGGAAAATTACACTTTAACATTTTCAGGAAATAAAAATCGAAGTAGAGCAAACGATTAGACAACACCGTGTACTCTAATTGTTTTCTCATACATGAAATGATAGTAATCTGAAAATCAAATGCTTCATTAGGTGTGTACTTAGTACATTATCCGATCCTATGCCTTGTCAATGTGGAATTTTCAATACCTCACAAAACGCGCTTACTTGGGATACAGAGGACGTGAAATGATAGGCGAAATATGTCAATGGAACAAGAGGACGTAAAACATTATCAGAAACCCTTCAAGGGACAGCTGGAATAGCTTTGGTTGAATTACTAAAAAATTACCATCCAACACCCATTGTTGGCATTGACCATATTTGTTTTACTGACTGTTTAATGTTCAGATGAGACAATATAGAAATAGTAAATAATTTACAAACACTTAATACATTCGTTCGAGAATTACTTGATACATAACTGTATTCTCCTTAAAAGAATATCGGTAATTCGGAACAGTGTAAATCCACGCGTAAATCAGAAAATTGATTGTATTAATGTCTTGAAATATTAATGAATCAGAAAAAAATGAATGTAAATGATACAAAAACAATATTCATGAAATTGATGGATGATTATTGTGTTTTGATTTCTCATTGGAAAATAACTCTTATTCAGTTTTGTTTTGAACTATAAAACTGGAATAACCTTTGCAAATCAATATGAAAATGGATTTGAATAAATAGCGGACGTTAGCCACACGGGGTCGGATATTCGTTTCCATGACGAAATACCACCCGGATCGTTATCACAGATTGAGCTGTTTCTCAGACTTATGCACGACAACAAGAAACTCATTTATGATATCAAAGTTGGAATAATTCCAGTCATTGGAAGTATTATAATTCTAGTGTGTCTCGTGTTAATAGCGATTCAGTGCAAACGATGATCGTCGAAATTTTACCACAGCTATGTCAAAAACCGGAGACCGGATAAAAAAAGAAGACGATTTGAACGATTTCACGCAAAATTTAATGAAGTCAAAGATCCATCATATCACTATCTCATCTAGCATTACTGATAATGTGCATTTTGTCTGACAAGAACGGTAATACCGGTCCGGACCGGTATTGTCACGTAGATATTTTTTTTGACGTAAGGCATTTATTAAAATGAGCATGGCAATGTCAGCTTTAAGCACTATTCCAACAATTAATGTTGGGGTTACGCCAGTTGTTTTCAGTTAAACCAGTCGCAGATCTTTGGGAAGAGAATAAAGGTCCTAACGTTGATGAATAAGAATATTTCTCTTAATAAGTTATTCTATTTCTTTGACAACGATATTCAAGATTACAATTTCCACTTTAGATATAGCCATAACAACTGTACTTATATATCCCTCCAAGGTGGAATAGTACAAAGACAAGAATACAACATATATTGAGTTGAAAATTATAGAAAACACAATAATAGTGTCGCAAATGTGCGATCATACATTTGCAGAAGGCCGTTGAAATCGCCGTTGAGGCAATAATTAATCATGTATTATTCATACAGTGCCGTTTTGCGTTTTATTTTAATTCCCTGATAAATTTGTGGAAGTCGTGCTATTTCCCGCCGTTCTTAACGGCGCCAGTATATAGTATTTAAAGAAGGCTAAACGGCACCTAGAGACTCAGTTTTTTAGATGTAACGTTTTAGATAACTTGTTCATTCTCTCTGTTAATGGAATTCATGAATATGTGTTGTAATTGAAATTCAAATGGAACATTAAAATTTAAAACTTACAAAGTGTTTCTCCAATGTAGCGATACAAAATTTTATACAGTCCTCTAATAAGTAAAAACAAAATCAAAATATGTTTGCTACATGGTTTGGTCCCGCGAACCGGAAACGAATACGAACAAGAACTTGGAATATGGATTCAATATAAAAATAAATTCGGATTAACTGATTCGGATTTAAAGTGTTTCTTCTTGGAAATAAAAGAAATCCAGGAAAAAGATGGCGAATCTATCCTACGTAAAAGGTGTTAGGACAAGATTCCGGAACATTTTGGAGAAGGAACTGGAAACCGCACTTCAAATTCTGCATCAAGAACAAATTGAAGATGATGAAGAAACCATTGAAGACAAAGTTTTCTCGACTTCAAAGTGTATAGAAAAACTGAAGCTCTATGGTGAAAAGGTAGAAGCGCAAAGTGAAAAACTAGTGTCATGTATGACGGAGGCAGATGAAGAATCGATCGAAGAAATTATCAATGAAGATTGCAGCGTGTGTGAAAAAGCCGCTGACATCTGTCTGGATTTAAAACAACACAAAGAAAAATTGTTGTGTCAAAAAAGTCTTAAAATAAAAGTGGAAGCTTCACATGAGGCGTCAGAAACAAGTCATCTACAAAACGTTGTTGAACAATTAGTGTCGTTGCAAATGCAGCAAAGTGAAGCAAACGAAAAAGGTAAAAAGGAATTATCTACATCGGTCAAGTTGCCACGAATAGATCTACCATCTTTTAATGGTGATAAAACACGCTGGACAGAATTTTGGGACTCATTTCAGACATCAGTACATGCAAATATGATGCTTTCGAATGTAGAGAAGTTCAATTATCTCAAGTCTAAGTTAATTGGTGCAGCCAAGAGTGCAGTTGCTGGATTAGCCTTATCTAGTGCTAACTACAACATCGCAGTTGATATTTTAAGAAAAAGATTTGGAAACCCTCAAGAAATCGTTGATCAGCACTACCATAAACTTGTGAACTTGTCACCTGCAACGAACAAGGTCAGTAGCTTAAGAGAGTTTCTGGACAATATTGAGCGTCATCTTCGTTGTCTTGAGATGTTGAACCAAAACATAAACCAGGATGTCTTTGTATCAATTGTGAAATCAAAATTACCTGAAGATGTTCTTCTACAAATAGAACTACAAAATGGTGTGCAAAAGTGGACTATTGGTTCTCTCAAAGAACGAATAGAAACTTACGTTACAGCACGTGAGAGAGCAACAAAAATTGCAAGGCTTACAGAGGAAAAGGACCAACATGATCAGATGAAATTACAAATGTCTAAAAACAAACAAGTTAACAAAAGGACGCACTTGTCTACACAAGTATTGACGGCAGGCTCAAATGGTACTAAAACAAAAGGAAGACCTGAGCAAATTGCCAGAAAATGTCGGTACTGTTCCGGAACTCATTTGAGTGACGAGTGTACTAACTTCAGCACGATAAACGAACGAAAATATCGAATTAAAGGCAGTTGTTTTAAATGCCTAAAAGATGGACATACAATACAAGAATGTCGTAGTAAACGACTTTGTGTATATTGTGGTGAAATGAATCTTCACCATAGAAGCCTATGTCCGAAAAGGTTTCCGTACAAAAAGGACATTGCCACGGTTGTGAATGAAATTCCAGAATCAGCGGCAGAAAATACAGAAAGCAATGAAAAGGAACCGAGTTTGTTGTGTACTCATGAATGTGTTTTGATGCAAACTGCTTCAACAGAAATTATCAACCTCGAATCAAACGAAGCGGTTCGTGTTCGATTGTTATTTGATTCAGGGTCACATAGAAGCTACATTACAGAGTCATTAGCAAAAACTCTTCATTTGAACTCGTGTGGTGAAGAAACAATTCAAATTGTGACGTTTGGAAGTGAACGAGTGAAGAACGTGAAAACTAAAAACACTCAAGTGGGTGTAAAATTAAAGTGTTCCTCTGAACTACCAATAACTGTAAATATTGTACCATTTATCAGTGGTGCACTCCATAGAAAACCAATTAAGAGCAATACCCTGGAAATTGTGCGTGAACGAGTCGCAATTGATGAATTAGCAGACGAATTACCTACAAGATATGAATCATCGCCAATTGACGTTTTAATTGGAAACGACTACTATCTCGATTTTATTCAAAATGAAAAGTTAAGTGTTCAACCTGGTCTTTACTTACTGTCCTCTAAACTCGGTTTTGAGTGGACGTTCAGATAATGTGGACGAAATGGAAGAACACAGTATGTAGATATTCAATCAAGGTTCGAGTATAACTTATCAAAGTATGTTCTCAGTTGATACACCTGTTCAAAAACCCGACCTCGAAGACTTCTGGAATGTCGAATCCATTGGAATAATTGACAAGGACACTCGGAATGATGATATGATAGCTTTAGATAAATTTAAAGAAACAGTCCAATTTGAAGACAATAGATACCACGTTTGTTGGCCATGGAAGGAAGACGATTACGAGTTACCAACAAACAAAGAATTAGCAATAGGTCGACTGAAATCGACTGTCAAAAGGTTAAAGAGCAACCCACAGTTACTACAGAAGTATGACGGTGTTATCAAGGACCAGCTAAATAATGGAATAATTGAAAGGGTGAATACAGACGAGTCCAATTCCAGGACACATTACATACCACATCATGCCGTCATAACTCCACAAAAATCCACAACCAAGGTCAGAGTGGTGTATGACGCGTCTGCAAAGACTAAAAAGGACAATAAGAGTTTAAACGAATGCCTATACAGAGGGCCAGTTATGTTAAATAACATGTGCGGTATTCTGATGAGATTTCGATCACACCGAGTAGCTCTTGTATCAGATATTGAGAAAGCCTTTCTACAGATTGGTCTTCAAGACGATCAGCGTGACGTCACGAGATTCTTTTGGTTAAAAGATATCACCAACCCTTCGACAGATCAACATAATATTCAAACATACAGATTCAAACGTGTTCCATTTGGGGTGATATCAAGTCCTTTCTTGTTGGGTGCAACAATTGAAACACACCTGGATTCATATCACAGTGGTATTGGTAACAAAATTAAACATGATATCTATGTAGATAACCTAATTACCGGCACTGAAAACGCAGAGGAGGGTAAATATGTATATACCACAGCAAAGTCAATATTTAAAGACGGTGCTATGAATTTGAGAGAATGGGTTTCAAATTCAATGGAAGTGACCGACATATTTGCCCCAGAAGACAAGGCTAAGACAGAAAACGTTAACATCCTTGGCCACGTCTGGAATGTTCATACGGATACATTATCATTGAGACCAGTGTCATTTGAAAGAAACCAGTGTACGACAAAACGAAACGTTCTTCAAAAATTAGCTTCAGTGTTTGATCCGCTTGGTTTAGTAAGTCCCGTAGTACTTACAGCAAAGCTCTTCATGCAAAACATGTGGCGGAAGCAAATGCTTTGGGATGACTCTCTTGCACTAAATGACCTAGATAATTGGAATAACATTGAAAACAACTTGAGCAACATCCAGAACATTCACGTTCCAAGATATGCTGGATTTCAGTCAACGTCATCAGTTGTGCATAAGCTACTTTGCTTTTGTGACGCTTCAGAAAAGGCTTATGCAATCGTTATCTACTTATATCAGAACAATCAATCGAAGGTCGTTACACAATTGACATTTGCTAAAACAAGATTAGCTCCAATCAAACAAATGTCTATCCCAAAACTTGAGTTGATGGCAGTCCTTATTGGGATCCGATGTCTAAAATTTGTAAAGGAACAATTACATATAAGTGTGTATGAAACGTATCTTTGGACAGATTCAAAGTGTGTTTTGTATTGGCTCAAGAGTACTAAGGAACTACCTGTATTCGTGAAGAATAGAGTCAAGGAAATAAGAGAAAGCACTGATGTTCGGTTCCGATATGTGCCGACTGCTGAAAATCCTGCAGACATAGCTACACGAGGTATTACCGTTGAAAATTTGCAAGCTGAAACGCTCTGGTGGTTCGGTCCAAGATGGCTTATCGAAGAACATTGGCCTGTATACGACCCTGACCTTGATTTTGGAATAGAACACAGTGAACATGATTCTGTTGAAAATATAATGATGACACATGACATTCATAAGGATAATGCAAATTCATTGCCAAGCACCTTTGAAGGTCCCTTAAAGATTGATTTATTAAGGTTTTCATCGATAACAAGACTTCTCAGGGTCACTGCACTAGCACTTCGATTCATCGATCGTCTAAAAGGGAAGCAAGTAAATGGACATCTCGCTACAAGTGAAATACATAACGCTGAATATCATTGGATAGCACACATTCAACATAACTATTACAAAGATGTATTTGAGGCTATTGCTGCTAATACACACAACAACTTTAGAAGTCAACTTGGTGTTTTCATTGATGAGAAAGGTCTGCTTCGCTGCAAAGGTCGATTGATGAATGTAAACTTGTGTGAAAATGCGAGACTTCCAATACTTCTCCCTAAAGGAGATCGATTCACAGAATTAGTGATTGACAAAATACACAAAGAGAATGTTCACAGTGGTGTATCTCAAACCCTTGCAGCTGTTCGAAATCGATTTTGGATTCCGCATGGACGCGCTGCAGTAAAGCAAGTTTTGCAGTCGTGCCGGGTTTGTCGACGGTTTGAATGTGGTCCGTATAAGTTACCCCCTATGAGTGCTTATCATACAAAAAGAGTAACTGAATCAAAACCATTTTCGAAAATTGGACTGGACTATTTAGGACCGTTATTGGTTAAAGATAATGCTTGTGATAAGAAAGTGTGGGTGTGCTTATTCACGTGCCTAGTTACTCGTGCAATACATCTAGAATTAGTATGTGACTGTTCAACATCTGAATTTCTAATGTGCTTGAGAAGATTCATTTCACAAAGAGGTACCCCAAGAGAAGTTATTAGTGATAATGCCATGCAGTTTCGAACAGCGAATACAGTACTTGACCGTGTGTGGTGCAAATTACCGAACGATAAAGACATCATGAATTATGTTTCAAATAAACATATTAACTGGCATTTTATCGTTGAACTATCGCCGTGGGCCGGAGGGTTCTACGAAAGATTAGTAGGTTTGGTAAAAAGATGCTTAAGAAAATCTCTTGGTAGACGGGTTTTAACAATAATTCAAATGCAAACGATCATTAAAGAAATCGAAGCAGTTATTAATTCTAGACCCCTAGTGTACGTCGGCGAGGATATTAATTCAAACATACCAATAACACCTGGACATTTTCTCTGTTTAAATCCAAGCACTGGTGTTCCAGATATTGACGTATTTGAAGAGTATTCACCGATGGAAAGTACGTCGGACAAATTACTGACAATTTGGAAAAAAGGACAAAAATTGCTCGATATGTTTTGGAATATGTGGAAAGAAGATTACATTAAAAGCTTGCGAGAAAGGACACAAGTGTATATAAAGTCTGGCCGCATCACATCAAAACATGAACCAAGAAAGGGAGATATTGTGTTGGTAAAGGACAATTGTCCAAGAGGGCAATGGAAATATGGTAAAATAACCGCCTTACATGAAAGTTCGGATGCTCTTGTGCGATCGGCGTCAGTGATGCTGCCATCTGGGCGGACTATTAGACGCCCAGTGAACCTGCTCTATCCATTAGAAGGCTCAGATAAAAGCGCTGAAGAAACAACTATAGCTGAAGAAAAGGAGGACAGAAATAAGGACAACGAACCAAAACAGCGTCCTGTCAGGACTGCTGCTACGGATGCTGTTAAGAAAATACGACAGTTAGTCCAAAATTAACTACAGATCAGTGTTATCAAATGACTTATACCAAATTAAAGTAATTTTGAATTTCCCGCGCATACCTTAACACGAGATTAACCAATGAAACGTCAAATAAATTTGCACGTGCAACGGCAAGTTTCTAAAATAAATATTAACAATGGTGATCTCAAATCGGTGTATTCAAGCGGCGCTATATTTACCTCCTCGAGGAAATTATGGTAGTGATATACATTTTCCCGTGTAACGGCGACAATATGCATGGGACGGCTCTTGTATATGTAGGCTCGAAGTCCTCGTGCGCTAATCAACCATATAAACATTTTATTTCAGTTCGGAATTTTGAAGAGACAAGTTATTATTTTATACGTGGACTAAAATGCATGTTTGTGAACATTGTCACAGAGAGTACAATACTCTGAAAGGATTGAAAAGACATGTTCGGGAAAGACATATTGATTTGAAACACTACAAGTGCATTATCCCATTGTGTAAGGCAAAATTTATAAGAAAGTCGTATTTGATAACTCATTTACGAAAGTGCCATAATTTTGATCGCCAGTCAGCGAAAAT
This sequence comes from Mya arenaria, assembly GCF_026914265.1. Lineage (NCBI taxonomy): Eukaryota > Metazoa > Mollusca > Bivalvia > Myida > Myidae > Mya > Mya arenaria. The sequence continues at coordinate 48,831,323 of NC_069122.1, forward strand.
ACACGTTAAGGATGTTAAGAGTGTAAAAGAAATTTACCGCTCCGTCAATGATGACAATTCAGAGCATTTGCAGGACGTCAGTGACGTTGAAACCAATACAAATGAGGAAGTTCAGCCAAGTAACATCTATAACCCTGTTACAGAACCTATTTCGTCAGACGAGGACGCTTTATTCCAAGTTATAGACTCGTACATTGCGAACGATGTCAATGAATCGGATTTAACCTTTGATATTGGGGATATGATAGGAGATTGGACATTTTCCGCTATCCCGATCAGTAACGAAATAACGGTTGATAACGTACCTTCCAATGATGTTACAACAGACACTGTGTGTACCACATTCGACACACAACCGTATGCCAGTTTAGACGCCAACGCTCAAAGAAACGCCGAAACCGAACAAGCGTCTACGACGAACCCGCCTGTATGTGATTATGCGATGTCGGAGCCGCAAACAGACGACAATGAATCGAAATCGCCTCTATGCGATTACTCGACAACGGAAGCACTACCAGACAGCGTTCGTACACCAAACACACCAACGCATGAATTTGGTGTATCGGGGTCGCCTTCTAATGATTTGGGATCGTGGACACCACAAGACCTCGGTGATACTTTAGGCTCGCCGAACAACGGCGTCACCCAACCAGAATCATCAGAAAGGATCTTCAACGTGGCGTCGCCTTCACGTGTAACTGCGGACACGCCAACGCATATCTCGGCAAGATCGCCTGCGTGTGACGAGGAACCCATCTCTGATGAAGAGTCCGAAAACTCGATGGACGATATCATTTATATCTCTAGTGCGGACGAATTGGAGAGTGACACGATAACGGTGTCGTGTATAAACGTAACACTGTCACGAACAGATAGAGTGCGCGATGGACAAATCATACGGACAAATAGATCTTCTTCGATAAGTCTGCTTAACGTTGACGAGGATTCTGTTAACATTAATCTTCCTGATATTTTTGCATATGTACACCGTGAATTTACAGACTATGCAAATTATTATCATGATTTTATGGCATAAATTGTGGCATAAACTGTTAAACTTGATTTGATTAGAATTTAAAGTAAAATTCTAAATACGTATCGATCTTTGATACTGACACATTCTTTTGTGAAATTACTTTTTATGATGCATTCATTGTGAAGTTATTGATTTTCGAGTAATTGTATTTTTGCGGCGGGAATGTCGCAAATGTGCGATCATACATTTGAGGATGCCGTTGAAATCGCCGTTGAGGCAATAATTAATCATGTATTATTCATACAGTGCCGTTTTGCGTTTTATTTTAATTCCCTGATAAATTTGTGGAAGTCGTGCTATTTCCCGCCGTTCTTAACGGCGCCAGTATATAGTATTTAAAGAAGGCTAAACGGCACCTAGAGACTCCGTTTTTTAGATGTAACGTTTTAGATAACTTGTTCATTCTCTCTGTTAATGGAATTCATGAATATGTGTTGTAATTGAAATTCAAATGGAACATTAAAATTTAAAACTTACAAAGTGTTTCTCCAATGTAGCGATACAAAATTTTATACAGTCCTCTAATAAGTAAAAACAAAATCAAAATATGTTTGCTACATTGTTTGAGATCCGGTTCGCGGGACCAAACAATGTAGCAAACATATTTTGATTTTGTTTTTACTTATTAGAGGACTGTATAAAATTTTGTATCGCTACATTGGAGAAACACTTTGTAAGTTTTAATTTTAATGTTCCATTTGAATTTCAATTACAACACATATTCATGAATTCCATTAACAGAGAGAATGAACAAGTTATCTAAAACGTTACATCTAAAAAACTGAGTCTAGGTGCCGTTTAGCCTTCTTTAAATACTATATACTGGCGCCGTTAAGAACGGCGGGAAATAGCACGACTTCCACAAATTTATCAGGGAATTAAAATAAAACGCAAAACGGCACTGTATGAATAATACATGATTAATTATTGCCTCAACGGCGATTTCAACGGCATCCTCAAATGTATGATCGCACATTTGCGACAAATAGTATTATTATTCAGAAATGCTTGGACCAAAGGGATATAACTTATAAGGAAAAAACACAAGAAAGCAATGCTATCTAGGGAGACATTTGTAGTCGAAGTTCAAATGAGTGTTTGTTTTTTTATAATGCAGTGCAATGCAATTGAAAAAACGCATTCCATTTTCGTCTTTTTTCAGATTGGCTATTAACGATATTGACAATCTGACAATCTTTGAACATGATCTCTTAACCTAATCATAAGATCGACCTTCAGATCTGGTAATTAACTTTAGTTTGAATTTTCAATCCTCTTGATAATGCTCATACCATTTATAAAGGTCATATCCCTTATTTATGATGTTGCGTGCCTATGGATCCTGCTTACCCTTCTTATTACCAGATAAAGGCCTGCCGCAACACAGCTTGATATTCCCGACAGAAGCGCAAGTGCGGCGTATCCAGTATGAGCGAAACATGATCAGTTTGTATTACTTGTTTAATTTAAATAAGCGTATTCTATTTCAAATATGAATGAATTACCACAGAGTTGAATGCAATATTGTCTTTTACAGAGCTAAGCACAAGTGCGAGAGCTACAAATGAGACTCAATCTCGTGACTTTAGAAAAAAGGTTGAAATTGGCATTTTGGTTATTCTGAAACGTGTTTGCCGGCGATTTCCTTTATTTTATATGACATTTGAATATCAGGATGTATACAATCTGTTTATCTATTTTGGTTGAAGTATGATTTGAATATATGTTCAATAAGCCACATTGCCCGTGAGAAAAACGAAATGCACAAAAAACATTTACAAATGACATAGCATTCGGAGCATGTAGGTTTTTTTAGATATTAGCTTTTAGAATTTGTTGATATTTGCAAAAGCATTTACAGGTAAGGAAGGACATGCTTAAAACAACGTGATATTTGACAGGTGGAAGGTCACATCATAAACAGAGAAGGTGTTAATATACCTACACATACATACAGTGCCAACATACTGCGACATAGAAATATAAGTAAAGTGAACTTCTTTCCACATTAAACATTACACATTCCAAAGAAAAAATATCCAACTACAATACAAACAATGTATGCCTTCTCAAGACATATAATGTATAATGTAAATTTAACACAACATATTCAAAGTAGAACTTAGTGATTTCCTGTTCTTTAAATGACGTGTTAGACGTATTGACCATCAATATCATACACAAAAGTTTACAGAAGATTATAACTAATGGCATATATAAAATGTAAATAATAACAACCTTATGATACCAGTGTTTCTTCAAGACTACACGAAATGATAATCACCTCCATTTCGTTCTGGTAATTATAAATTTATGTATTCCATAGCACAGGAAATTCACCTTATTATCAGTCAAAATATGTTTAATGTTTTAGGCTTCTGTGTTAATTCCTGTACCTTCTAGTGTACTATTGATAATTTAAATCGGTCTTGAGTTTCTAATGTTTAAATTTCCCAATGTTTATGATTAAAAGTCATCGCAGCTTTTCAATACGATATAAAAATGGTTTAAATCGTATTGGCTAGCGTGGACATACCGTATACGAACAGTCGGATGGATGTCAATTGTTTATGTGTTACATTAACTTACGACGTAGATTATGTAATGTGTCTCACACTATAATACTGATTCGTCCGGTTTGTTCTTGCCATGTAATTTGGACTTTTCTCCTTGATATTGCAAATACACCGTTTCAATGGTCCATTTCTTTATTATCAACTTACAATTTAGCAAATCGGCTGTGATTTTCAATTTAGTTGACGCGAATTCAAGGACACACACAGGCCATAAGCTCATTTTCGCAGCAGAGTTGTTACAAAGCCTAGTCCGCAGTAGTTACTAGTTAGAGGAACTCTGTGTATGATTATCTATATGAACAGCTAAAGGAACAAGTACAGAAGTCAAAGGTTATGAGTTTGGCTACGAATTGTTTTAGCATACATCCTACTTGGATACCAATAAAAGGCATTGATGGTGTAGAACAATAATGTCTTTACCATTTCTTTAGTCATTTCTTTAATGTCGCCTTATATTCTGGCCAATTGCCTTTTGCTTTTATATGAGTAGACGCCAATAAAAGGACACACACACAGCACACACCTTGTGCGTATTACTAGGGGAAGAGATGTTTTAAAAGATAAGTCCGCAAATGTTTGACACCGAATTGTCTTAGCATACATCCTATTTTTTTACCAATATATCCCATTAGTTATTGTGGTGTAGAACAGAAATGTACTGAGACATCAATAACCCCTCCACATGGCCGACGTGTCTAGAACAACTACGCGTCAATATAAGATATTTAATTGTATTACTTTAGACAGTCTGCATTTACATCTTTTAAAGCAATATTATCATATAAATCATTATATAAAACAGTGAATAGTACAATAAGTCTTCGTCTTCATAATTAAATGATGTGTTTAATTCAAATAATTATCAACTCAAAAAGTAGTAAAGATACATATCAAGTGCAGATTTAAAATGCGATCACCAGGCATGCTGCTTAGGCAATTAACTCGGCAACCTTCGTTTCCGCTTTTCACACGTGGCCTCGGATTTTAGTTTTCAATCGACACCAAAACCATTTAAACACTGATTTAATGTCATGAAGCCCCAACTAGCAAAAACAAGCAAGGTATTACAGACAATAAGTCGATAATAAATCCACAATATTTGAGGTTAGTATTTCGAATTGATAACCCAATCAGATAATATTATTCTTTAGATGATTCAAACGTTTTCTAACGTTAAGTTTACATTTGACTGAACAGAATGATCAGGATAAACGCTTTTCTGAAATATTTTGAGTACTAAATAGATTACTAGAGTTCTAAATAGACAGGTCTCTTTTAGATCTTTTCCAGTTTCTATAAGTAACAACACAATGTGTGAAACATGCCAGAAAATCACTCCTCTTATCATTAAGTATTTATAAGATGTCAGCTTAAAACGGCTGTTGATTGGACTAAGGCAATAATGTCCATACGAAATTGTGAAAGACTGGCATTAATTGGATAAATTACTTTATTGCTTAACACAAATGTCAGCACCTCGGCAGGTCAATTTCTCGACACGAATATCTAACAGACATAAGGTTTGGTATAAAAAAGTTGGTCGATATTGGCCACCAAGGACTTGTTGATATTTTCATGATTCGGGGCCAAACCCATGACTTATTACTACAGCATAGCTACTCTGCATAACAAGGATATTTTTGTATTGCCGGAAGCAATTCCAAAAAGAGTAACTGTTCGCCAGTGAGAAAGTAAAATAAATGGTGCACACAACTCATAGCATTGTAGTCAAATCAAGGATGTGTTCAAACAGAATGGATCAATCATTTCCAACATTTCTGGAGAAAATGGAGATATTGCCGAGGAGTTTAAAGCAACTGTGCACCAGATGATCAATTTGCAAGAAAAAAATAACATTTTCGAAAACTGACATAAAATTGGTATGAATGTGGACAGTGCATTGAAACTTACTAACTGAAGTACCACATAGTTTACAATTTATTTAAGTTTAGCAGTTATTTCGTATTTTTCTATTAAAAAAGGTTACTGGGTATGTCTTCCTAGTAGAATTCATTCCTAATGAGTGATTGGCTAGTCGATGTTATCACGTGATATTACCAAGTCATGTATATAGCTTAAATATATCACTCGTTGGAGTAAGCCTTCTTAGCTCAGTGGATACCACACTGGACTGCAATTTTGGCGACACGGGTTCGAACCCGGTCTCCGACACATTTGTTTATTACATTTTGGTACTTTTTTACAATTATGATATCAACGCGTAATTCATTCTATTAGATAATTGTCCTGGGATTCGTTATAGAAAACAAACTTTTTTTGGTGCCAATCTGGTGTACAGTCCCTTTAATCTGTTAATCTTTCCTTTAAATGTTCAAACTGATTCAGCTGTCATTAGATACGCTTTCAAAAATGATATTCGTTTTTGAATATATATATATAATAACCTATCTTAAAAATCATATTCAATAAAACGCTATGAGTTGTTTACAAACTTTAAGTTGTGTTAGAAACACGTAACAATTTTAAACAGCAAGCCGTCTCGTGATTCTTTGTCTCATAATCAAGCTAGAGTATTATACCGAATGTATCGAATTTTAATCGCAAACATGAACAGTCCTTTCCTGGGGCTAAATACTGGTTCGGTTCAAGCTACGAAAGGTGGTACAATCCCTTACAACAAAGGAATTTGAAGCTGTATTCATTTAATTTTATTTCTATAAAGGCCACTGTGTGAAGCTTCACAATTAGTTTCTTTACGAATGCAATAAATCTCGACCCACAAACGTGTGCGTGGTATTGCAGAAGTAGATGTGTTTGCACACTAAGCTTCTGTCTGATAAGGATTCCGGAATATTGCACGAACGTAAACAATTTAAATTTGAATAAACGCAAAAAATTAGGCGGAAAAATTAACAGGTATAACACAAATGCTATACCCACTTGAGGATTGTATATTTTGGTGATAATGCAGGTTTATGAGCTGGAATTTTATCGTAAATCGCAATGACTGCATCAATGAAGACCTTTCGTCCAATTTCTAGAACTTCGAATGTTTTTGGTGGCATTTACTACAAATTAAACAATGAAAAATTATAAAGAGTTTAAGTAATGCATTTTCTCACAGAGTGGTCATCAACAGAAATGTTGTAAAAATCACATTAGGGTTGCTATTAAATAATGAATATACTGTCATTCTGTGTTTCAGGAAACAGGTAGTCAATGCCAACATTAGTAGACGACCTAGCATCATCCATCGTCGAGCGTTTTCTTCAATTGTTAGATGACTCGAAGTTTATGTTGTTTTGACTTATTTCCCAATCATCGTAAAATAAATAAGTTTAAATGAAACTAAAAGTTATCTATTTCACACATAGCATGACAACAAAAATTGCCGAATTTACATGTGTTTTGTGTACTTCTGAACTAAGTTATTGAACACAATCAGTTTTTTCCTAACACATTTTATTTCAAGGTCACTTGTAGTGTATCGAGAAAAGCATTGTCATCACTTTGTAAGCAAATGGACTGCTTAAGTACAAACATCATTAAACATTTTATCATCCGTCCCAACTGCATAATGTTCTAGGCTAGTGTGACATTACCTGTTGTTAAATTGAATTTGGCAAGCATTGTTCTTCACCATAACATGTCTTTTATGGAAAGATCCCAATGGATAGTGTATTTTCAACAGGATATTTGTATCATGAGAATCATTTCAGGTTGCAGAAAAATAACACAGACAGAAATAAATGCTATTATCCTATTGTCAGTTTATAATTGGCATTCCCGTTTGAGTACACGATATTCAATAAAAGCGCACTCGATATAATGTAGGATGCTTGATATATATAATCTTGCGTTGCTTTCATCATTTCAAAGCCGAAACACTTAACATCCGTCTTGTATATTATTCAGATTTATAAACTCAAATCCGTTTCATCTTTTTCTAACATTGCCATATTTCAAATCAGTTCAAATGAATACTTGTGTAGTGAACATACGATCTAGGTTATGATCATAACGAACATATTCACCTAAACACGACATATTCTTCGTTGAGATTCTGTTGGTATAAGGAATACTAAAATAACAATCTCAGTAGCTAAACCATTAACGAATACCGTGTTCAAAGGTGAATTCCTAACAAACACCAACCGATCGATACACAATATAACACAACAGCAGGCCTTGATCTTTTACAGGACTACCGTTTAACTCTTTGCTGCTGGGCTTGGTCCTGAAGTTGGCGCTCAAGTATGCATTATCCAATAATGTTTGAAGCAACAACACTGCTGTTTAACATTAATTATACAAATATATACACAATAAAATCGTGTTCCAGTGCTGTTTGAGCCTTTGTCTTGTACTTTTAAACAGGATTATATTAAATATTTTTTACTACTGTCCTGAAACTTCTCATTTCGTATTATTATATTAAACCCTCAAGATTCAGATCCAATATTGATAATATGCAATCTTATTCATTAACGAAGGAACATAATATTTAAGGGCTTTACGGAACGCAAACACAAATAAAGACAAGTAAACAATCATATCCAGTGAGGCATTTATTCAATGCGGTAAATAATTACAAATCATTTTAAGGTTTATTTGTCCTGTTAATGCTGAGCAATGAAATTGAATGTACGCACTTGGTTTTCTGCATTTTACCAGACTTTCGGAAATGGTTACTTTTTATATTGAACTGCTTTAAACAAAATCCCTTGACATAGTGTTCAGATTGTTTTCGGTTACATATTACAGACATGTAAATACATTTTGGTATCAATTTTATATCAAGGGAGCGACAGCCTGAGACATTAATTTTAGTAACAAAGTCAGTGCATACGAGCATAATGTTCTTAAACCTCAGAAAGGCCAAAATGAATTTCTATTTTTTTTCAATTAAAAATATAATTAGATTTTCTCACAGTATTCAGCTTGAAAGGATTCAAGCAATTATATGATTCCGAATGAAGTTTACTTTGTCTTACATTTGATATCAATGTTAAAGACTCACTTGATATTATTAACTTTTTTGGTTTGTGCTTTAACACTCATATTCAACGAATGTAGCATAAATCATTTAATTGGGTAGTCATTATATGTTCAACACGATACGGAAAACAATCGAATAATAAAGAGTATTATTGGTAAACAGCGGTACTGAAATCCAGTTGTACACAATGGCCTTAAAATATCAATCGTTTTCAATTGAAACTGATTGCATAAATAATATAATCGCCTTTGTTGATAACTCATTGATCATGTATCAATATAATGCCGAGTTGTCTACATTAGGCTAATATATAACTGCATCAATATTTTTCGACGATTGTATTGCCTAAATCAAAATAAAATTTGAACTTAGTAACAGAAATGTTTTCATTGCATATAGTTTTAAAGTTAAAAGTTAATTATCTGACCAATGGAATTATCTTGATGGAACTTATACTCGTTGTAGCGGCAACGATGCGCCCTTAGAATATAAGAGAAAGACAGACGACATGAATAAACAAACTTTACCGGTTTTACTATTTCCGAATGATTTTTTTTTAAAGTAAACTGTGAGGTTGAGCACGAATTTAAAAGCCCTGTGAGTTCTTATTTAATTTTTACTGACCATGCCCAAGCGGTTACCCCAACAGGTACCCAAACCCTTATGAATTACCCATTACGCCATAAAAGACTCGATTATTTTCTTATTGCAGCTATCGAAGATACTCAATATATAATATTTTGAGCAAAGAGACGATTGTGTTGTTTCTAAAGCGTTCCAATCCAAATTTTAAAAATCTTGTTTTATGAAAACATTCTTCAACGACGAAGTCAGCAGTAAAATATTTTCTGCTCATAAGAAATTGTTTTTAATAGACTGGAAATTGAAATCATCGTCGATTCATTTGGCTAGACACTCCGAGAACAAGGAAAATTTGTTCTGATGGAAACTACTAATAAAAATCGAAGTAGGGCAAGAGATTAGACAACACCGTGTACTCATATTGTTTTCTCATACGTGTAATGAAAGTAATCTGAATATCAAATGCTTCATTAGGTGTGTACTTAGGACATTATCTGATCTTAAGCCTGCCAATTTGGAATTGGCAATACCTCACTAAACGCGCTAACTGAGAATACAGAGGAAGTGAAATGATAGACGAAACCCGTCAACGGAACATGAGGACGTGGAACATTATTAGAAACCCTTCAAGGGACAGGAATAGCCCTGCTTGCATTATTAATAACTTAACATCCAACTATCAGTGTTGGCATTGACAATGTTTGTTTTACTGACTGTTTCTCCTTAAAAGTATATCGGGAATTCGAAACAGTGTAAATCCACGCTTAAATCAGAAAATTGATTATATCAATGTCCTGAAATATTTATGAATCAGAAAAATGAATGTAAATGGTACACAAACAATATTCATGAAGTTAATGGAAATGGTTGATGCACGAAAGAACTTTTATAAAACTAAAATAATCTTTGCAAATCAATATCTTTGAAAATTGATTTGAATATAGCGTACGTTAGCTACACAGGCCCGGATATTCGTTTTCATGACGAAATACCACCCGGACCATTATCACAGGTAGAGGTGTATCACAGACTAATGCACGACAAAAAGCAACTCATTTATGAGATTAAAGTTGGAATAATATCTGTCATCGGCAATATTATAATCATAGTTTGTCTCGTGTAAATAGCGGTTCAGTGCAAACGAAGGTCGTCGAATTTTTATCAAAGCTTTTTGAAAAACCGGAGACCGGATAATAAACCAAAAGACGGTCTGAACAATTTCACGGACAACTTATTGAAGTCAAAGATCCATCAAATCACTATCTCATCTGGCAATACTGATAATGATTATTTTGTCTGACAAGAACGGTGATTGTCATTTGATTATTTTTCAGTTCTTTGTACACTATTAAAAGCTTTGATGTTGTGATTTTTTGACTTTTTGATTTATTAATCAGGTTAACATACTACGGGTATGTGTACGTATGTGCTACTGTATATGTACTATGTCATTTTACAAATTCGGAATATTTTATATGATTGAATATAAAAATCAATAATTCGAATATCAGTCAGTCTTCAAGTACAAATTTTGAGTGAGATTTCGGAAACGACTTTCAACTTAATTGCAGGCTTTACGTTAACGTGTAGCGACATATTCAGGTTTTAAACCACTCTATCATCAAGTAAATAATTCATACCTCATCTTGATCATGCTATATTGATTACCACTTTAATCTGCAAAATAATTGAAGGATGAAATTGGGCTTTTATCTCTATAGCTCACATTCTTACCAAAAGTTGTTTTGTTATTTATATTTTTATGAAATAGGTACTTTCACAAGACGCTGAAGATACAACTAAAGATAATTATAATATATGTTCACCTTTTACAATATTTCCTGTGTACATGTAGTCCATGTTACATGAACGAATATATGAACTTTTTGAGAAAATAAAATGCAGCTGTTTGAGAGCAAATTTAATAACGACTGCACATATTCGTGTGCATATTAATGGTTTGCTAAAACGTATATGTAATATGTCAATGGATGTGATAGTTCCATATTCTCGTTTAAATTTTCCATTTCTTATGTAAGGTGTAAAGGTACTTTTAACGAAGTGTTCATAACTCCGGTTTGATATAAAGCCGTCGTATTTGTATTATGTACTCTTTTAGTCATACATGAAAATAAGTAGAGAATTGTTTTTGACATCACCTTCCTTTCAATGTTGTTATAGTTATAATAGTTATTGGAATACACCTTATGCAAGGCAAACCTTATACATTATAATGATGGTTTAGTTCCTATGATACGTTGACGTTTGTGGAGGGGATGAACTGCATGACTCTATACGAACAACATTTGTGCTGATTTTCAATTTCAAATTTAAATATGTGCTAGGTGAAATTTAGTTTATATAAAATAGCAAATACTATAAAGACTTCATCAAATAAATTGGTTTCACTGACTTGTCCTAAATTGATAATATGTTAACAATGCATTGATGGTAATAAGCTCCATCCTCTCATAGATTCCACCGCGGTCTTGTAAAATGGATGATTTAAATATTCAAGCAAACACGAATATTATTCTAAGCTTCTAACGGTATTAAACCAACGGTTATTTGTAAATTAGCATATTAACTCATTTGGACAATCTACTAGTATACGATACAACACGATAGTGAATTTTAGGCATTAGTCTCCTAATGTTGTTGACGCACTACTAGAGAGGAGTTGAGTTACTAACGTATGCCTCTTTTAAACAACCTGTAAAGTATAATTATGACAAGGTGATCGAATAGATAAAGTTATTAGCACAATACGTTTCCAGACAATTTTCTGCTCGGTGTTGCCGAAGACGGCTATATCAATGTTCAAATTGGCAGACTTACCATAAATTCTCGTTTAGTTCTTAATTTTTATTTATCCAGTGCCATTAAACAGGGTTTATGTTTAAACTTTTGCTTCTGAGTCTGTTTCTGCAGCCTTTGCATAAATATTTACATTAGTTTTATTAGTAGCTTGTTAAATATTCGGTGAACAGCAATTGGAAACACGCCAACTTATATTGGTATTATTGGCTAAAGGATTTGTTTCTTCCTCAGGTGGGAGTTTTGTTTTTGACCAGCAATTTTGCCCAAGTGTTAATGAGTTCAGAAACACCATGTAAACTACATAAACAGGCCCAGTAACCACAACTGTAATGTAGAGCCTGTTAAAATTTACAAGGCTAATGTCGTATGGACACTACACGAGAAACCCAACCACACAACACAAACAGACCACAAATGCATCAAAAAAATATCCCTAAATTTAAAATAAGTTTGTGTTACAGTCTTGGACCAGTCAGTGGAACAGGAAATCCCTGGGTAATTCGAATTAGACTAACATGCAAAACATTCATTTTGAATATATGACTTCAATGTAAAACATCGTTACAATAAAATTAGATGTTATTTCCAGAAATTCATTAACGTGAAACAAATCCGTTATGTTCAAGTATTTGTTCCGTATTAATTAATGTTCATTAATGAAGACGAAGACATATATATCATTGTCAAAGCTGACACAATGACAACCATTCACATGCATTCATTTATTCATTGTGTAGGCAGGGACATAAACATAAACCTTCATCAAAGGAATCGTAACAGAAGCAGAATTTTTAGCTATTTCTTATATCAATTATTAAGCAAAGGTATGATGATAGCTATGAAAATCATATATCTTAAAACATGTGCTCTACAATATTTTGTTTATGTAATATAAGTTTGAAATTTACAATGGTATTTAGGTTGTTAATGCTCTTACATGTGTTCTTCAGTTAGAGCTGACGTATTAACCATTTTCAACGTTTGCAACCTTTAGAACTCGTTTATACCGTCAAAACATTACAACACAGCCTTTTTTGTTTTACTTTCACATAAAGCTTGTTTCTCTTCTGGACATCAATAACACATGAAAGGTGCTTCAGATAGTCAATGTTTCAATTAATCATTAGTTCAATTATGACATAATTAATTAAGTTATTACTGATAAGTACATTATTTATGCAGAAACAATTCGACTGAATGTCTCTTTGGTAAAATGGACACTAACTGTTGAATATCCCTTTGATTTACAGTGAAGATAAGCTTATCGGATTATATACTAGAAATAAAAGAGGTCAGAAGACCCCCCCCCCCGCACCCCCGATGAAACAGCATTATTCATTTCAATGTATAAGTATACAGAAATTAAAACAACCATACTGTCTACTGAGTGAAATATATTGAATGAATTTTAAATGGAAAACAAAGTTTTCTTAAGGGGCGATCAACTAAATTTATAATATAAAGTAGCGAAAAATAAACACGATCAGCGCCGTTTCACCGCTGTAATGGATGTTCGTATTTGTACCTTGTGCCCTTAAACGCTATAATGGATGAAATTAATCTACAGGGCCTGTCCCTGTAAGTAGTATTATTTTACTGAATGAACATAAATATTCTTTAATATTTAGATCCAGTATTGATAAAACGCAACCCTTAATATCAAAGAAATGAACGATATATCGTAGACTTTAAAGGATTTCGCAAACACATGTCAAGACTAAGACATATTGATGTCCAGGGAAACATTTGTTCATTGATTTGATATGATATAATTGCAAGTTCGGTTTATTTGTTCTGTTGATTTAGTGCAGTGCAACTGAGGATACACACTATATATTTGCTATAGCGGTGATGGTTATTGATAGAATTGACCCACTTTCACCACCATCCCCAAATACAGTCGGTATACATATACATGTATAGTTATGTTATTATACACATAGGTATTAGTGTTGTGATTTTGTTGATTTTCTCATTTAATAGAACCGACAGGATGCATAACCAGTGTCTTTATATATAGTAAAAAATCCGTACATAATATGAAAAAAATAACAATAACATTTCAGGGCTAAATACGATGTTGATGTTGTAGTTGTTGTTGTTTTTATTGTTGTTGTCATCGTTGTTTTTAAACATGGCAAATAGTCTCAATCTAATCAAGTCATTTTCGTTCCCCGCAATTCAATTTATAAATATTTGGTTAACGTTTACCACGTTTGGGTTTGCGATGTAGTCTAATAATGATGCCTTTATTTTCAAATAATTTTTCAACTTTGACTTTTTAAGTATCCTATGAAAACAATCGTCAACAATTGAGTCAGCATGGGTTAACACATGTTCAGCTTTTTAACACAACTGGTAAAACATGTTCAACTTAAAAGAAAATGTTGTTGAAAGACGGGAAATAAATATAAGGTCGATGAAGATGATAGGAAAGTTAGTTTGCTCTGATAGAAAGACGAACTACATTTAGTTAGAGGAAATAATATGCCAAGTGGATATGTCGATAGCATTAAACCATGTAGTCATGGATTCGTTCGGATGCATTGGATAAACTGATTGAAATAAATTGAGTCTACAACAATTAAATTTATTATTAGCAATAAATCATGAAACGTCTAGTGAGAAACAGACACCTTAAAACATTAGAAGAAACCCGTCAAGGGATTGCAGGAAAAACTCAGTTTATATTGATAATGATATAATATCTAACACTCAGTGCTAGCATAGACAGGTTTGTTCCATTGGTTGAATTAGGTTATCAAAATAAGATTTATCAAATAAGTTTGAACTTCATGAAAACAACCAATTAGTGATAAAAAATCAAATCGCTCAATCTGAAGTTACTTGAAGCACGATGGTGATGCAAACATATAAAGAATATCATTAATTGAAAACTCAGGGTTTGAATTCAGAAAATAATTGTATTAGATTTTTTCTTTGACTATTTATGCATCTGGAGTATGTTTAATTGTCCAGAAACAGTATCATAAATTTGATAGAACATAACTTTTCTTATTTAATCATGAGCAAATAACGCTCTTGGTAAAACAAAAGATAGTTTATTTTGAAACACCATACAGGAGTATCAACAATCCCTACTTTCAGCTGGAGAGTAACACCTTTGATAATGAATTTGAAAAGAGTTCTTTTTTTTTGCAAACATCACAAAGAATTGTCACCAATCAAAACTTGAATGAAGCTGAAGCCACGGGGGCTATGAAAGTCGTTCCAATGACGCTATAGAACCCGGATCTTTATTACTAGTTGAGATGAGTCGAAGTAGTATGTACAAAAACAAGAAGCTCGTGTATCAGATCAATGTATCAGTGCAAACGAAGGTCGTCTAAACCTTACCACAGTTATCTTAAAAACCGGAGGGCGGATTGTAAACCAAAAGACGCTTTTAAATGTTCCACGCACATATATGTGGAGGCAATGTCTCATTATCTAAGTATTTCATCGGGCAGTAATGATAGAAAGTATTTCGCTTCTCACAAATAGTTTGTATTTTTGCATTTTACTGTTGTTTGTTTTGTTTTTGGTATGCAAATAAAGTTTTGAAACTTACTAATACAGTAATATGTTGTATTACACCTTTGAGTATTGACTTCTGTGTTGTGCTTTTTGTGGTATCATAATTTATTAAGATTTTTTTATTGTTCACATTTTAATGTTATTGTACAGTTACATTTTACTGTTAATATACACATTCAATTTGTCTAGTAACAATTGACTGACAATATCTGGCATACAGTTGTGTGTATATCATATTGTTTTATTAAAACTTATCAACCAGGTTTTGAATCTTTGAATATAATAATTTATATTTCTGTTTAAATATTTTGATGTTGTGATTTAATTCTTAATGTTTGTACTATTATAAGCTCAAGTGATCATAACTCCCGCTTGATATCAAACCGGAGTGAAATTCCTCCTTTTGTTTCAAAGACTTCATTTTCCTCCATGCTTCTGGTAAATGATTGTGTTAAATCAGTGACAAAACAACATTTAATATGATAACTCTTAATTTATAAGTTTAAAAAGAACTACGTTTTAAATCAATTGAGTTATTCACTTAAATAAAACGGTACCTCACTTTTGACACAGCAATCGTTTGATATATTGCAAAAAAGGTAACATATGTTTTAACATTTTTTTTTGAGGAAAGAAATACATTACGTTTATAAAAGAAATTGTAATCATGTCTTTCAAACCCTTTCTTGAAGCTAAATGCTCACATTTGATTTCGTACAAAGTCATTGCAAATGAAAACTAACGCTCGAACATTAATTCGATGTCATGTCATCTAATGAATATATAACTGTTAGATGCACAGTTAATCAACTAATATATCCCGCCATAAACATCTAAAATACATTAACTGTCCACAACGAAAAGTGGTAATACTTTCCTGCTCGGACACGACCAGCCTATAAATGAATAAGGCTTATATCTGACAGTTGGAGTGATTGAATACTATGATAGTAATAAACACAAGCTTGGAAAACTGACTTTGTTTCTAACGTTTTCTTATCCACTCTTGTTTTCTTTACAATTTTTTCCAATCTAAATGTTCTTTTAGCAACAGAATCACGACGACTGTTATTCAGTAATTTGTATTTGACTGTGAAAATGAACATTTTACATTAAATCTTATTATTTGGTTTATTTAATAACTTTAATCAAAGTTTAAAGATAAATGTGTATACAATGAAACACGAGTAAATGATAAGCATTAAATAAAATTCTTAGAGAACCATTAGTCGACAAGCCGGCTTTGGCATGGAAGTCATTGTCAACTGCGATCAAAATCGTGTGTAAGGCGTTTCCCATGTGAATCCGCATAGCGCAGCGGTACGCAAAAAGCGAATATTTGTAGACTGAGCAGTACTAATAGTTAAGCACTCAAGCTTGTTTTTATGAATACCATGTAATATATGTTTCCACACCTCTCAAACCCTGGGTATGTTTTAAATGAATACATTTTAATTCCAATGTTTACTCCTGCTTTTACTATATGTTTTTATAACCTTATAGATTTATATATGCACATTACAAATCCAATTAATACTGTATAAGGCAGACATTAATTAGAAAATCAAAGAATCAAACATAAATTAAATACAATTGAAATACAAATAAAAACATGGCTTATCTCCAGAAATTCATGAATGGAATTATTCCAACAAATCAGTTAAATGTAATAATTAGACCTACTGAAATAAATAAGATTCTTTCAAGGACATGTTCCTATGGAAATACTGTTCATGGTAGCAGAATTTATATCATGATTCTTCGAAGCTGGCACAAAGACATCAATTCACTTTCAAGAAACTTGACGACATTATGTAGAATGGAAAAGCAATTTTGCTCTTCATTATAGGAAGCAAAACTGTTCCCGTAGGTTTAACCACTTCAAATAATATGTTCCTTGCTAGAATTAGGATGGAATATTCAAGACATGCAATTCAAGTTTCTTCTAACAAGTATATGTGACGTCTGACTGCATTGTGTCCTTCGCTTCGTTTACTTTATTGTCAGCGCTGTTGAATATTACAAGTTAATGTTAGCCTTATGCTGAAACTACTTATTTCCTGGCCTGTTTAGCCTAAGAAATAGATGTTTGTTATTGGCTTCTGTGTTATGCACCCATTAACATTTTGTTATATTTGATTATTGTATCGTAATTGGCGGTCGGGACGGTTGACACACTATGGAAATTTGGGCAAACTGCACATAATATTGACTAAATAAAACGCTTGAAAAGATGCAATTTTTAAGATCCATTGGTGTTGGAGGTGTTCCGTGCATGAATGTACTATTGTTAAAAGACGAACAAACAACTGTTCGGCTTTCTAACCGGACATGTCAAAATTCCTCCCGTCAGGATTCACCTGCCTTCCAAACTTTTAAACTATCCTACAATCGCGCCGCTCTGCCCCTCCCGCCGTTTTGGGCAAATAGTGATTGCAGTATTACTCTACGTTTTATTGCATGATTGGCATAGGGATATTGGTAGTAAAGTTCAGACGCTGACAATTCCTAAAAGTATACGGTTGATAGTCATCGCGTCTTTTCAATACGATATTAAGTTGAACTAATGGCTGACCTTGTCTGGTGCTCATAAAACCGTATTGCCATTATCGTCTTGTATGCTTGCGTACACATATTGTTGTTCATCTTTATTAACCCTAATTTGTTGGCATTGTAGCATTTACAAACTTACTGGCAAAAAATCTCTTTCGGAACGTGGTCTGTGTCTGGTCAAATACATTGCACACAAATATAACAAACTGAAGGATAATGCTTAAATACCATTACCAGATTATGAATGAAATCCCTGCCAGGACGTATAGTGGCAGTCCATAATATACGAAGATATATATCAATTTGATACTTTCACTGCAACATAAGGAGTGAAAATATCAACTTTCATAACTACTTCTAAATTCCTTTGTTGTTACATGTACTTGCCTTGATCAAAACAGACCACTGGACTTCAGTAAATAATGTCAAAAAATGTTAAAAAAATAAAGAAATATTTTATAACTTTAAATAAATATATAATTGGAAATTAACAACTTACCGTTTATTACCGGTTATCCCGTTTATCAAACATGATCTTTGAAGCTGAATGTTCGAACATTTGCTTTCATACCAAACAAATTACAGACAAAAACAACTGTTCGAACATAAATAAAATTTCATATCATCGTTCAAATGTATTTTGAACTATTAACCGTTGTAGTACGTAAAATGAGCTTCCTGGAGAATTCACACAACAATTTACAGATAGATCCGATAAGTTTTACCCCACCCACACCTCAAAATGTGTCAACAAACTAGCGTGGCATTTACTCTTTATCTGGAAAACAAACATTTTAAAGCGAAACAGACTGGTCTCTGACAGTAAGATGACTGAATATTAACTTACTAAAAAACACGCGTACATGCAGTCTTAAAGTAAGAAGAATGGTTGAAATCCAATGAGTATCCACATTTGTTTTGCTAACACATTTGACCTTCCAAATTTTCATTCTTTAAATAGCGGCGTAGTAATTTGGTTATGTATTCATGCCCATCTTAAAATAAAAAGTGTTTTCATTATTTTTTGGAACATATGTGCACTAATAATACTTCATTGTTTACTGTTCATAAAGCTTTGAAATAAAAAACGAGCGAATATTAAGCTATAAGAATGAATAGCAGAGAACTATTTCTCAGCAAACCAAAAGTAAAAAAGTTGACAGCTATAATTATGCATGAGGGGCGCCCCACAGGTAGCGGCGTAAAGCCCACCCTTTTCAAAAAAGGGGGTAATTCAGAAATAAATAATAAAAAAACTCCGAAAATTAGCATAAAAGAAACAGAAAATACGATCTTACACAGAAATAAACAAATATCCTCTATATCTAAATGTATATATTACATTTTGTCCTATATTTTCAACCAATGCCTGAGCATAAAATTAAAAGTGCCTGAGTTCTCTCAAATAATCATGGACATTTTTAATAAAACAAATGCATATTTGAGTTTGTAATGACGTAGCCTTTAAAATGATGTATCACATGACTATACCACATGAAATTATTTTTACGTTGTTACCATGGTAATGATAACACTTCGTTCAATTAAATACCAAGATAATTACCTGTTCGTTTTCTTTACATATTCATCGCAGATCGTTCATGTCTAACATTAGGAGAAATCTTCTTTTTTATCTTTTTTATTACACCATAATAGATGTTTATGACATTCATAAATTGGAAATGTAATCAAAAATCGAAACATTCTAAATTATTCCATTTTTCTTTTCTATATAAAACCCAGTAAACAATATATACAGAGGGAAACATCACCCGATCCAAATCATCCTCCCTTTGGTAATATAAATTTGATCGTAAGTATTAACACTTAATAAATAACAAGACAAAAAGGCATAACCCACTGACTTGTTTGACTAGGTCAGAAATATAGGAAATTTGTTCACCATGAATTATGGTTAGAATTGAAGGCAGCTTATTCATATCCGATAGGTATAAGAAAAACAACAACCTGTAATTTTTTTTTTTTAAATTATATGTTATTTGTACCGCATTTTCAGTTCCATGCCAAAAACATAGAATACAAACAGAGCCTGTCTCTATATTAGTTTACTAGGAATGGCAGGCTATTATTAAAACCAATAGTACGCGTATTGTAGTGCAAGAGCTTTTTTGCAACATTTCATTTCAGGCCCAAGTTTTTTGAGTGAAGAGAAACACTCTTAGGTAGCACATGGTGTTAAGCCAAAGTTTTGCTTGTTCTTGATATGACCAGATAAAACATTTATTGTGATTAGTATTAGGATATTTTCCAGTAATATCAATGTTTGTTTGTGGGTCTCATATTTGTCATTATTAAATGTGATTTGTTGTTCTTTTTCAACTTTTAGATTTAGGTACAGCAAGTATGCAAAGAAGATTTAATGCGATCTGCTATCGCCTCATAAGGAAGAACTACCGTATTTTCTGCACCTTTCTTTTCAATTAAACTCGGTATCCTTAATAACAACCATTGTCTTTAACATCTATTCATTCATTTTGGTATATTAAAACAATGATATTGTTAGGGTGTAAGAGAAGATCTTTAACAAATATTCAAGTTACACTTGAATGAATATTTGATCTAACATGAAGCGATCTCACGAATGAAGCAGCGGTATCAGATAAAATGAATCGATTTGTAATCCTCCACATTTTCCCTGTAGCTAAACATTAGGAAGATTGAGAGATATTCATTGAATTGGAGCACTTATACTTGATTCACGTCTGAGCTAGTTGTCTTTGTGAGGATGGTACATAATGTTATTGTGGGCTTAGTTCTTTGAATACGAAGACGTTTGTAAAGGGTAATGATGGCACACTTCATGAATAATATCACTTCTTCTTGACGTATGTAAAGGGTAATGATGGCACACTTCATGAATAATATCACTTGTTCTTGACGCATGTAAAGGGTAATGATGGCATATTGCATGGAGAAAATCATTTGTTCTTCACGTATGTAAAGGGGAATGATGGCACACCTCATGAATTATATCACTTGTTCTTGACGGATGTAAAGGGTAATGATGGCATATTGCATGAATAATATCACTTGCTCTTGACGTATGTAATGGGGAATGATGGCACACCTCATGAATTATATCACTTGTTCTTGACGTATGTTAAAGGTAATGATGGCATATTTCATGAATAATATCACTTGTTCTTGACGTATGTAAAGGGGAATGATGGCACACCTCATGAATTATATCACTTGTTCTTGACGTCTGTAAAGGGTAATGATGGCACACTTCATGAATAATATCACTTGTTCTTGACGGATGTAAAGGGTAATGATGGCATATTGCATGGAGAAAATAATTTGTTCTTTTTCTCCAATGACAAATTACAGTTTGTGGTAGACGACCTTAAATTGATATACAATGCACAACAAATTAAGCTTTAAAGAGTTATTTTTAGATGATTTTAGAATTGAGGCAAACATGAATAGCTTTTTACCCTTTTAGCTTAATTCCATCGGTTGTACGTTATATACTTAGTAAATTATTTAATGAAAATACTCTACTTGTATTAAATGCAATTTTGATCAGAGAATGTATTTCATGTCTATGGTAGTGACGCACTAATTAGGCGACGCTGCGTGACAAATACCTTCGACGTCTTTCAAGGGTATTCGTAACATGGCGATACTATCAATAACATTATCCCATGGTAAATGATGTTTGCCGATGCATAAGACACCTATATAATAATGTCAAAATTGGCCGACTGAAAACAACTCAATGTTCAAAATTACTTTTACTTATAGCATGTCAGCTATTTCTTTAACAAAAGTAAACAGCTGTCAATTTGATGTAAGTTTTCTCGTCTCTGTTTGTGTATGTGTTTTGGCTGATAGTTCTCTTTAGGCTTAGTATATATCCACGAGCATCAGTAATACATTTATCAGTTAAATGTTAGACAGCGTAATAGAATCAACATTAACGTATTCATCCAGTACACAGACATGATAGACATAAAACTGTCTACGTTCAAGAATCGACGACTTTGTTTTGTTAAAGGAGATGTCTATAAACATAAATTCGTCTTATAATCTCTTTTATTAACTGTTTTCAAAGGATAAGAATATATTCGTTATATCTAATAACATTTCACCACAGACAGTTCAATTACACATACACTTATACGTAGTATTAATAATGATGAAACTTAAATTATGCACAATTTTCATGTGAGATAATCTAAATGTTTAAACAAAATGAAACATCGTTGACGCACACTTGGAGTTTATATCAGGAGATTCATTGAATACATTATTTGGAACGATATTTTAAACAAAATAAGACTGGATCTTAACAAGTACATGTTCCAATGGAATAAATGTTCACTCTATCAAAAGACACATATGTCATTGTCAAAGTTGGCACACAGAAAACAATTCTCTATCAAGAACTTTGATAAAATTGTGTGGACAGCAAAAACAAATTATCTCTTCATTAAAGTGTTGCACGAGCTTTAACCGTTGTCTAATATCATTTCTTGTTTTTGAATTTATGATGATGAAACTCGATACTTTCATATCAAAAGTTTTCCTACAAGTGAAGGCTGTTTTTTAGTTATTGCCATGCTATATCTTACCAGTATGTTCTTTTTATCTTTAAGATGTGATGTCTGTTTGAACGTTGTCGATGATAAAGCTTACAAGGTTACGTTTGCATCCACCAAAAACCGACGGAAAAGGGGTTACACGTATATCAGAAATGTCTAATATGTTGACCTGATTGTCCCGAGGATTTGAACGATGTTGGTTCCAGAAAACTAGACGCCAGTATGTCATAGGTGACTTTAATATGCATCTATCAGAGTTTCACTTATTCGATACGTGTCTGTATCTGCAGCTTGTATACCCAGGGGACGCAAACCAAATGCACATTTTAGATCAAACTCTATGATACTAATGTCAATTTCAAAGTCTGGTATTGGCCTTCTCGTCTAATATAATTGTTATCACGTTAAAACACTTGGCTCAATTTGTTTACCTCATATAACCTGAGAGGAACGTCATTGCTGTCAAACCCTTCATAAAAATATGTTGATATACCGGAACAAGTTTTATTATGAACGGGATCCGTGTATAGTGAAATGCTTGACATTATAGGAAAATAAATCAAACCATAGTATTATGCTGCTATATCATTTGGAATTAATAATTGAAGTCTTTGTAATATGCATGACAGGAAGACAAAATGCGGTTAACATAATATGTTTCAGACCTAGGCTTGTATAAGGCGTTGCCTTCATAATATCGGAGATGAAAGGCTTAAAATCCGTCTTATCGTAAGGTTTTATATTATGTTATATGTACTGAGTTAATTGCCATTCTGTTAAAACAATGTCTTACGTTTACTCACCTCAAAGGAGTTTGAACAAAATTTACAACGCAAGCCATATACTAATGAAACAATTGTATGTACACACGACCCTTTTTGCAATTATATCTACAGCGTTTCTTTTGTTTGGGTCGCATTGTGGTCGTTTTAAGGGCAATATTACTTTGTCTATTTGTTATTTAATTATGATCACACATTTTGTCGTTTGAGTCACATATTAAATCAATATAATTGTAATTAACGCTCAGTATTTGATTATCAGAGAACCACCTTTGAAGTGTTTGTCTTCAATTATCTAGGTTCCAGACAATACACTTTAAAATGTTTTTGCGTAGATTTTTACCATGGAATTTTCCGCGAACCAATCAATCAAATGACGCCTGTTTATTACTCAATAATGCAAAGATGCAAAGCAATATCTTATCTTCATGGAACAATTTGTAATAAAGTATTCTTATCTCCAGTTTATTGTCAAGATAAACTTAACTAGAATATACGCGAAAGGCCAACATATTACTATCCGAAATTTTACATGTTACCGAATATATTGAATGTTTTTGAAAACTGTTTTTACGACTAAATGAAACAATTCATTCAACAATCTGTGAAGTTCAATAAAACACGGAAGATCAATCATGTATTTGCAATTACATCTTATACGGAGATTTTATTCAGCGCTTAACAGGACGTTTATATCAATGTCATACTTGGCGGATGGAACACCATTCATTCCCATTAGCAGTCTGATTGAACGTCAAGACCTATTTTACCGAAAGAAAACATAGTGTTAACCTTCTTGTTCATTTGCTTTCAGAAAAAAATGAAAATGTATTGTAAAGGCTCATAACTAGAGAACAGTTCTTAGCAGATTAAAAACGATATTGAATGTCTATTTACAAAATGCATAATATAAAACAAGCCCAGTACCCAAAATACATTCATTAACTTTCAATTCATACTGATTACCATATGTATGATATTAAAATATTCGAAAAAGACAAATACATTTAACAAAGAAGCTGCGTTTGTGATTAAGGTGATGTACAGGTTAAAGCTGCACTCTCACAGATTGAACATTTTGGCATTTTTTATTTATTTCTTTGTCTTTGAACGAGCCAAGTTTTGCGGGAATCCATAAAGACCAGTTATATAAGACTGCTGATAAAACGTTAGATCGCAGATTTTTATATTAACGTTCAAAAATTGATGTTTTAGGCATTTTTCTTAAACCGTTAGTAACTGTTTAAGCCATAAAACACCATTTTTCGAACGGAAATATGAAAATCTACAATCTGAATTTTTGGCAGCAATCATATATCATTGGTTTGCAGATATTTAGGCAAACATTTGCTCTTTCAAAGACCAAAAAAAAATGTAAAAATGGTATATCTATGGGAGTGCAGCTTTAAATTGTGAAGAAATACAAACACAATGCGATATTTCAGCTACTTCAGACCATAAATATTTAATAACCTATTAAGCCTTTTTACCTGTCAATGAACATGAGTGTTTATTTTAACACCATTTTGCAATGTCAACCCGGGAGCATTAATGTGGTACGGATTGCTCCACTGCGGAATATGCACAAAAATACAATTTTTCACGTTTTGAAAGATATATACAGAATTGATTTCAGGAAATTTGTTCAAGTACCCATGATACTTCAGTATTCAGGTGGATTAGTTAAGCGGGACACCAGTAACATGATTTCTTCGTGTTTTAGTTGGGTATATGGTGAAAACTGTTCTGTTTTCGTCACTCGAGGTTTTGTATTTGATGACATTAAAAGGTATTTTACGATGTCTGAAAGTGAAGATATAAATTTGAAAAGTTCTTTGGTTAAAGAATTGCAGGGGTATTTTGACAAGAAATTTGACCAGCTGAAAAGGACTGTGCAATCAAAAACGGAATGGGCGGCTGAGTCGGCTAGAAAAAAGGTGAGAGATGAAAATTCTGTCTCACTTAAAAGACCCTTAACTGGGAAATTCTTGATTTAGTTGACTCTTGTGATAAAGCTATTACTTTAAGAGAAGCTGACAGAACTCATCAGTTCATAAAGGAAATAAAGTCTAAAATTGAGAATCGAAACAAAATTATTGAAAAGAATTGCCGACTACTCCGCTGCCGGGTGGAACACTATTGCTGAATACCAGTTTTATGATGTTGCTAGTGATTATGATGATGATAAGAGGATTCGTAAGGCTGAAGAGACCGCTGTGGTCAAAATGGAAAAAAACTAGAATTCAGTCGGCTTCCTTTGTTAATAATGGCCCTGCTGGGCAGCCTTCTTGTTTTCGAAGCTTTCGGGGAGGTCGATGCCGTGGATCCCTGGCTGAAGGACGTTTCGTTCAGTGTGGAACAGTCATCTGTTTCAAATGCGGCTCAGAGGGACACATTGCCAGCGGTTGAAACCACCAACTCCATGGGTGTCGGGCGTGGCCGAGAATTTACCAGACCGGTGGCTACAGCAACCGCCTCTCAACAGACGCAGTAGTTCTTCCCAGCCAAAGGCGGACAGTGATTATGATAAGCACTGGTTATTATCAAATGAAAACTGTTTTAAACCGACAGAACTACAGACTCTTCTTTCTCAAAATTTGAAAACTCGGTTGATATTTCACAACATTCTGTTAGAGGAAGACAAAATAACTGTTTTATATTTTGGAAAGATATTTTAAAGGCTGATAATGAAATATTGTCTATTATAACAAATGGATACGTCTTACCTTTAATTATTAAACCACCAAGTTTTATCATGAAAAACAACCAATCAGCGTTACGAAATAATGAGTTTGTTACTTTAGCAATTCTTGATTTGATTAAGAAAAAATGTGCTTTTAAAGTTCTTTGTATTGCACATAATGTCAAATTATGAATGAAATTACAGCTGATGTGTTAAAACTACAATATATATCTTTTAAAGAAAGGATCTTCATATTCTAGGCAAGCCGAAGCAAACAAGGGAAGTAGACAATGCTTTCTAGGAAGACATGCCTTTATTGAGTTAAATTGATAACAATGCAATTATGATATATTTGTTCTGTTAATACAGTGCATTGCAATTGAAAATGAATACGAATCTACTGGGAAAAACCCAAAATCAATACGTGTTGCGCTTTGGTTATCTGTTATATATTTCAGACATAAGACTTTTTAGTTTGTACCATATTTGTGTCTTCATTTTTGCTTTTAAGCGATAGACTGAACAATCAAAACATACAATTAGCGCATACTCATTTACATTAACAAATGCTGTCGTCATTATATTTTTAATTTAAATATGAAAGTTACTGGTCTTGTTCCTGTAGTCTCCAATATATTAAAGAATAACTCAGCAATGCGATTGTATGGAAAATATCATTATCTAATATTACATGTCCTAGATTTTCAACCAGTACATGAGCATAAAATTCATATTTGCATATTTGAGTTTGTCATGACGATACCTTCAAAATGATATCTCAATTGACTATACGACATGATATTTTACGCTGTAATTGCTACCACGGTAATGTTAACACTTCGTTCAAATTAATACTAGGACAATTATTCACCTGTTCGATTTTCTGACATATTCATCGCAGATCGTTCATGTCTTACCTACACTTATACCTTATTAATTATATTTCATAGTTTGTGTATATGGCATTCATAAATTGCTATTCTAACTCGTCCATTTTTCCTTTATCAAACCCAGTAAACAATATATACAGAGGGAAACATGTACCGGTGCA
Source organism: Mya arenaria (assembly GCF_026914265.1). Lineage (NCBI taxonomy): Eukaryota > Metazoa > Mollusca > Bivalvia > Myida > Myidae > Mya > Mya arenaria. The sequence goes on from NC_069122.1 coordinate 48,858,471, forward strand.
AATCATCCTCCCTTGGGTAATATTAATCTGATCTAAAGTGTGAGCATAGAACAAATAACCAAAAGAACAGACATAACCTACTGACATGTTTAACTAGGTCAGATAAAGGAAATTTGTCCACCAGAATTTATAGTGAGATTTGAAAGCAACTTATTTATTATTGATAAGAAACAACAACTGTAAAAGCTTGTTTGAACATATGTGTTATTTGTACAGCCTATTCAGTCTTATGCCCAAAACATACAATTAAACAGGGCCTATCACTACATCTGTAATCTTTGAATGGCTGGCAATTATTAGAACCAATAATACGCGTATGCCGGTGCAAAAGCGTGTTTGCAACATTTTATTTCAGACCCAATATTTAGCAAAAAGCTAAGTTGTTTTAATGTTTGAAGAAAAACACGCTTATGCAGCCCATGGTGTTAAGCTAAAGTCTAACTTGTTTTTCATTTGACAAAATAATTTTTTTTTTTTATTAGATTAGGATACTTTCCAGTAATATCCATGTTTGTTTGTGGGTCTCATATTTGTCATTATAAAATGATATTTGTTTTTCTTTTTTCAATTTTTAGATTAAGGTACAGCAAGTACAGAGAAGGGTGATAACAGATTTTATGCGATCTACTATCATCTCATTAGGAAGAAATACCGCGTTTCCTACACCTTACTTTTCAAATTAAACTCGGTATCCTTAATAACAACCATTGTCGTCGACATTTATTCATTATTTTTATTATATTTTCCCATTGAGGGTTTCTATGAAATTTTTGAGCATTCACTTATATTAATTATCAAGGAGGCTGATTGTGGAATTATTTCTGTGAAACGTTTATTCATTTTCTAGATATTTTTGATTTTAAAAACTGAATATATTAAATAAATATAAAATAAATTGATTTTTATAATAAATGTAAGGTGTTGGTGAGCCATTATCAGAGGATACAATGTGCTTTATCAGATACAAAAGGGACCAGTTATCGGATTTAGCTAGATTGCCCAGGAGATATTCGAAACCTAACAATGACACATTCACAACACTAAAAAACCTTAATCTCTTAAACTACAGAGGTGCCCGGGGAGGTGGTAATAATGTATTAAGATCTTGGGACAACAATGATGGAGTTAAGTTTTCAAACCTTCAATCCTTACCAGAAGCAATTTCAACAATAACATTGACTAATAGACACAATACATTATTACAAAGTGGCAATGACAAGAACAGAATAAAGTCACTGACCACAATACATTATGAACCTATTTCTATAGTTAGAGGCCAAACAAAGTTAAATAAATGTTGCATCAACCCTAGATCGGTTGAAAATAAAACTCTGGCCATCTGGGATTCCGTACTTTTGAATGAATTCGATCTGGTTGCTATCACCGAACCATGGCTTGGAAATTCAATTGACAAAGTATGTCTGAGTGAGCTTTTGCCAGAAGGCTATCGAATCAAATATGCCCCGTGCCCTGGTGGTAGAGTTTATGGTGGTGTCGCCTTGATTTATAAGTCAAACATTAACGTTCAGGTTCTAACCTCAACTAATGATAGTGACTAAGCAACATTTGAACATTTGGATTTAAAAATTAAAAATTATTCAAGGAGGTTAGCTATTGTTTACCGACCACCCCCATCTAAAGGAAATGGATCAAAAACTTGTGTATTTTTAGAAGAATGGGCAAAATTTCTAGCACAATTTGCTGTGACTGATAAGAACATTATAATAACCGGAGACCTGAACTTCCATCTGGATATCCCCACTCAATCGGACACAATTAAATTCACAAGCATTTTACAATCATGTGGAATGGTGCAACATGTACGAGAACCAACTCATGTGCTTGAACATACACTTGACGTCGTCATCACTAGAGACACATCAGTTTCGAACATCAATGTTGTTGATCCATGGTTGTCTGACAATAAATCGGGAACAGTGACAAAAGATCATTATGCTGTTATATTCAATACCGTTGCTGAAAAACCGCCACCTATCCGAAAGACAGTGACATATAGAAAACTGAACTCAATTGATATAGACTCCTTCAAAAGTGACATTGAATCATCAGAAATTTTACGTGACAATCTTGAAAGCACAGATCCCGAACAACTTGTAGGAGTATATACAAATGTATTTTCCACCTTACTCGAAACACTAGACAAACACAAAGACAATAGTGTTACGACCTTCTTGTGCTTGGTATACTCAGGAGTTACATGACGCAAAACATCTGCGGCTAAGTTAGAAAGAAAGTGGCAATCATCTAAACTGACTGTTGACCTCGAAATTTACCGAAATCAATGTGCAAAAGTAAATAATATGCTGGTAGAGGCTAATGCGAATCATTATTTAGATAAGGTAGCAGCTTGTGGTCGCGATCGAAAACGATTGTTTCAAATCACAAAAGATCTACTGAACGGTCCAACTGAGACATCTTTACCTACAAACATAAAAACTCATAAATTGCCACAAGAGTTTAGTGACTTTTTGTTAAGAAAATAGAAACCATCAGAGATGAGATAAAATTAAAATTAGTTCTTAACCCAGTCAAATCAGAATCAGAACAATTGAGTGTTGAAAATAGTCTGACTCACTTTGAAACAGCATCAGCAGAAGAAGTTAAGAAAATAATCAATACATCTTCCAATAAATCATGTGAACTGGATCCGATACCAACATGGCTATTAAAATCATGCCTCGATGAACTTGTACCATTTCTTTCGAACATTATCAACATTTCGCTCAGCACAGGAAACGTTCCATCAGAGTTTAAAGGATCTTATGTTCGACCTCTTTTGAAAAAACAAACACTGGATAAAAACATTTAATTTTTTTAGACCTGTTTCAAATCTATCATTCGTATCAAAGACACTAGAAAAAGTTGTGAGTTCTCGCATTGATGAACACTTGACAGAAAGTCAACTTCAAGAAAAACATCAATCAGCCTATCGTAAATTCCATTCGACAGAAACTGCACTTATCAAAGTCCAAAATGATGTACTTAAATCCCTTGACCATGGTAATGCAACCATCTTAGTAATGCTAGATCTATCGGCAGCTTTTGAAACAATTGATCACAAAACTTTGTTACAAAGACTTGAAAATGTGTTCGAAATCGCTGAAAAACCACTGGAATGGATAACATCATACCTTCAAGATAGATACATTGATGGGGTGCTGTCTCACCCGGTCACACTGATTTTTAGTGCTCCACAGGGGTCCGTATTGGGACCGAAATTTTATACAATGTACACTAAACCCCTTGGTGCCATTTGCAAAGAGCATGGGCTGCAATACCATCTCTACGCCGATGACTCACAGCTGTATTTATCTTTCAAACCATTAGATGGCATTTCTAAGGAAGAAACATTACAACGCATTCAATCGTGCCTTCGAGACATAATATCATTGATGAATCTAAACATGCTCCAACTTAACACTGATAAAACAGAAGTCATCATGTTCTTATCTCCTCATAACTCCAAACACAGTGAAGATCTATCGGTAACAGTCGGTGACTCGAAAGTTAAACAGTCTGTTAATGTAAAGATTTTAGGTGCCACCTTCGATTCAACCATAAACATGGAAGATAACGTTAATTCAGTATGCAGATCATGTTATTTACATCTTAGACAAATAGGCAGAATTCAGAAATATCTGACAATTGATGCAACTAAACAACTTTTGACTTCATTGGTTATCTCGCGCCTAGATTACTGCAATGCACTACTTTATGGAGTTTCTCAAACATTAGTCAACAAACTGCAGATCGTTCAAAATACAGCTGCCCGCATCATCACCAGAGCCTTGCGGTACGATCATATCACACCTGTTCTTAAAGAACTACATTGGCTTCCAGTGCAATACAGAATTCAGTTTAAAATTTTAACGCATACCTACAAAGCTTTATACGGAAAATCACCAGAATATTTTGAAGAAATGCTATGTGTTTACAAACCACGAAGAAACCTGCGATCTTAAAACAAAGCACTTACTTTAGTGATACCAAAAAGTAAAACTGTAACCTACGGCGACCGACGTTTTGAATATGCAGCTCCGAAACTGTGGAACGACCTACCATCCGGTGTGAGAGACTCAAGTTTATTGTGTTCTTTCAAACGTGCACTTAAAACACACTATTTCAAACAGGCGTATGAGTAGCATTTTTACCAGGAATGATCTGTGACAGTGATTCACGAAGACTGTGTGACCATTATGTGATTTTAAACATAATTTTACAACCTGTTTTAAGTCTACCATGATCTTTTAGTACAGTTTCATATCCTATGTAAACTGTTTTAGACTATTGATACAATATATAAATGCAATTTAGATGTCAGGCGTAAATTATATTAATATCATTTTTATTTTATTTTTCAAAGTTTCGCTAGACTATTTTTTTTATCGTATGATATTGATATTTATTGTTTTTAATTCAGACGACCAGTTAAATACCACATTTCATTTTATTGTGTTTCATATTTTTTAGTATGTTGTACATTTGTTGTTCAAAAGCTGTCTAGTATTTTAATGATATTGCTTTTAGTTAGCTATCAGATTATATCGTTGTAAAGCGCCTTTGAACGTGTATATGAAAAGGGCGCTGTATAAGTTTGGTAAATAATTATAATAATAATAATAATAATAATAATAATACATTAAAACAATGGTTTTTATTGTGGTTCAGATAATTTGGGTGTAAGAGAACATCTTTAAAATATTCAAGTAACACTTGAATGAATCATTGATAGGTCTTACATGAAGGGATTTCACGAATCAAGCAGCGGTATCAGATTTAATGTATCGAATTGAAATCCTTCACAATTTTCCTGGAGCTGAACATTAGGAAGATTGTCATTGACGTAACTTATAATTGCTTAACGTCTGAGCTGTTTGACTTTGTGAGGATGGAACATAATGTTGTTGCAGGCTTAGTTCATTGAATATGATGACGTTTGTAGTGGGAATGATAAAACAGTTCATGAAGAATATCATTTCATCTATTTCTCCAATGTCAAATCAAAGTTTGTGATAGGTGGTGTACCTTAAATTGATATAAATCAAAACAACCGCAAGAACTTATGTCTTTAAGGTGATATTGAAATTGAAGCAAACACAAATTTCCTTTTACCCTTCTAGCTACATTTCCTTCAGTGTACTTTTTATTTTAGTATATTATCTAATGACAATACTCTACTTGTATTAAATGCAATTTCGATCAGAGAATGTAGTTCGTGCCTATGTTAGTGACGCACTAATTAGACGATCCTGCGTGACATATACCTTCGACGTCTTTAAAGTGTATTCGTAACATGGCGATAACTACAATAACGTTATCCCATGGTAATTGATGTTTACTGTTGCATAAGACAGCTTTATAAATGTCAAAATTGGACGAGTAAACACACCTCAATGTTCAAAATAACTTTTGTTTATACCATGTCAGATATTTCTTTAATGGAAATAACTGGAACGCGAAAAGCTGTAAATTTGATGTTAGTTTTAACATCTCTATTTTGTTCACGTGTTTTGGCAGATAGTTCTCTTAAGGCTTAGAATACATCCATGAGCATTAGCATTACATTTTATAGTTAAATGTTGGACAGCGTAATAGAATCAACATTAACGTATTCATCAAGTACACAGACATGATAGACATAACACTTTCTACACTCAAGAATCGAGCACTTAGTTTTGGTATAGGAGATGTCTGTTATAAACATAAATTCGTCTTATAATATCGTTTATTAACAGTTTTCAAATGATAACAATACATCTGTTATATCTAAAAGCATTTTACCTCAGACAGTTCAATTACACATACACTAATAGATATTATTATTTAAGATGAAACTTAAATCATGCACAATTTTCACGAGAGATAATCTAAAAATTTAAAAAAAATTAAACATCGTTGAGGCACACTTTAAATTTATATCAGGAAATACATTAAATACATTTTTGGAACGATATGTGAAACAAAACAAGACTGGATCTTAACAAGTACATGTTCCAATAGAATTAATGTTCACTCTATCAGAAGACATAGATGTCATTGTCAAAATTGGCACACAGAAAACCATTGACTATCAAGAAATTTGATAAAATTGTGTGGACAGAAAAAAAATCGTTTCTTCATAATGGGATCGGAATAGTTGCCAGAAGTTTAACCATTGCTAATATCATTTCTTATTTTCAATTTATAATAAAACTCGATACATGCAGTTTAAAAGTGTTCTTACAAATGGAGGCTGTTTTTAGTTATTGCCATGCTATATGCTACCAATATGGGTTTTTTATCTTTAAGATGTGATGTCTGTCTGAACTTTGGTGATGGCTTCTAATACTTATTGGTCATCTCCGATGGCTTCTTATACTTCATTTTCGATGAAGCTGACTAGTTTCCGTTTACATCCAACAAAACCCGATAAAATAAGGGTAACACATATACCAGAAATGTTTTATATATTGACCTGTATGTCATGAGGGTTTGACCGTTATTGGTTCCACAAAACTAGACGCCAGTATGTCATAGGTGACTCAGATATGCATCTATCAGTTTACCCATTCGATGCGTGTGTGTATTTGCGGCCTGCATACCCAGGGAACGCAGACTTAATGCACATTTGTGATCAATTTCTATGATACCAATGTCATTGTCTGGTGTAGGCCTTCTGGTGTGAGATCACGAATTTCTGCTACCACGTTTACAACACTTGACTGGAGCTCAATTCGTTTATCTCATATAACCTGAGAGAAACGTCATTGCCATCGAAAATTCTATAAAAAATATCTTTATATGCCGGAACAAGTTTCATTCTGAACGTGATAAGTGTATAGTGAACTGCTTGACATTATAGTAAACTAACTCAAACAGTAGTATAATGCTTGTATACCATTGTAAGTCGATGATGGAAATCCATGTGTGTTTACATGACAGAAACAATACTGGAAATTGGTCAAATGTACTATGTCTTACAAAGGCTTGTTTAAGGCGTGACCGTCATTATATCGTGTATGATAAGCTTTACATCCGTCTCGGTGTTAGGTTTTATATTCTCTTACATGTATCAAGTTTATTTTCATTATGTTATAATTGTATCAAATGTTTACTTACTTTAAAGGAGTTAGAACGAAATTTACAAGGCAAGCGGCCTGAATTACTTATTGGTACACTTGTTGCACTGATATCTACAGTTGCCGTTTTTTTAGTCGCCTTGGTGTCGTTCTTAAGGAAACATAACTTTGCCTATTTTCAATTTATTATGATCGCTTCAGTCACATTAGATCAAATTACTTCATTAACGCTCAGTATTTTATTATCAGGAAACACCCGTTAAGTGTGAGTTTAATAATTATGTTCTAGACAATACACGTTAGCACGTTTTTGAGTCGATTTTCCAGGGATAAAATCGCTAACCAATCAATTAAATAACGCCTGTTGATATCTCAATAGGTGCAGCTGCAAAGCAATATCATATCTCCATGGAACCATATGCAATAAAGCTTTCTTATCTCTAGTTTATTGTCAACTAATATAGATAATACGCAGACGGCCAACACATCACTATTCCAAATTATACTGGTTACCGATTATATTGAATGCTTTATAAAAGTTATTACGATTAAATGAAAACATGTGTGATGTTCAAAAAAACCCTCGAAAGATCAATCATTTATTTGCAATTACATCTTACACGGAGATTATATTCAGCGCTGAACAGGACGTTTTATATCAGTGTTATACTTGGCGGATGGAACGTCATTAATTCTCATTAGCAGTCTGATTGGACGTCGAGACCTATTTTACCGAACGAAAACATAGTGTTAACGTTCTTGGTGTTCATTTGTTTTCAGACATTAACTGACAGAATTAAGATGTATTGTAATGACTCATAACTAGGGAACAGAGATTAAGTTCTGAAAACAGTGTTTATATTGAAGCGAAATGCTTATGTCTTGACAAGAACAATCCCAGTAGCCAAAACACATTTATAAACTTGTAAATCCTACATATTACATATGTATCACATTACATTATTTGTAAATAGACAAATGCATTTCACAAAGAAGCTGCTTGCGTGATCAAAATGACAAACAGGTTAAATTGTGAAGAAATATAAACACTGTAATATTTCAGCTACTATTGACCATAAAACATAATATTAACTTACGTATTCAGCTGCTTTACGTGATAATGAACATTAGTGTTTATTATAACACCCTTTTGCAATGACAACCCGGGAGCATTTATATGTTACGGATTGCTCCTGGAACATAAACAGAATGACATTTTAATTGGCAATGATTAAATTCAAAAACAAAACAGTTTCCCTAACTTGATATTGTGTGAACAGAGAATATCATTTTTAAAAACACGTATCACAAATCATTTCAATCAAATTTGCTTACATTAGATCCTCAAAGTTTATTTCATTAGCTAACATTGAAAATGGTTGTTGACTGAGTACAATGGGCGTAAAAGAACCATTTTCCTGGTATATATTGGGAATGGGGGTTTTCTGGAAAGAAAATTTTCAGTTGTTTTTGTAGAGATTTAAAGTGACTGAAAAGAGTATTTACGGATGTCTATGAAGCTCTTTGTTTTTTAAATTGTTTTTTATTTAATCATATTGGAAAAAAGGGACTAAACATGACTGAAAAGTGAAAAACCTTTGAAGATACGATTACTTTCCCCAAAATTTACTTGAAACCCATTTGTATCAGTATTCTTATATCACTGTCATTTTGTATATTTTAATTCATTCGTTCATTACTTTGAAGGCATGCCTGAATGGATAACCCTCCACAGCAAATAGTTTACCCTTAAACAAACATTTAGCAAAATGTAAAGTTAAATCAAAAGTGAGCAGTGAACTAAATTCAGTGTTTAATATATGAGCTATTAGTCAATATTTAAGTTATCGGACTGGAAATCTTTTTTTCTGACTTGACGTTTGATTGAAAGTCAATATTTATGCGAAAAAAGACACATATTGCCAAAGAAAACATCATGTTAAATCGTCTTGGAGATTCGATTTCACCAGGATAACAATGAAGCTTATATCTTACACCAATGAAAAAATCCTTATTTGATTCAAAAACTTTTCTTACGGTTCAAAATTAGCAACCATTATATGAGTTCGTAATGATAATAAAAACGTTCCTCGTTAGTTCACTGTTAGGCCTTGATCGTTATGATAGCCTGTGTCTGGCATGACACAAAACCCGTCCATTTCTTGTCAACTACAGAAAGAAACAACACAGTGGCATAGCGCATTCTCCAGCGAACTGCTGACCAAGGGCATCGGATTGAGGAAAAGCCTGTAGTTGCAGAAGTCTATAACCAGCATATGGGAAATGCGGATATACTTCATAAAAAGTTAGGGACTACTGCTTATCCTAACCAAAGCTGCAAGCAGCAAGCACCATCTACCACAGGCTCCAATTGTCAACTGTAACATTGTCCACTGTAATGATTCGAGAGGGAATATCTCCCCAAAGTATTCAGGGAAAAGGTTGTCGAAGGATTGCTGGCTGGATACGAAAGGAACGGTTATCTTTTAAAGTTCCAACTCGGCTTTCTGAAAAGCATTTCATCGGACAGTACGAGGACGCCAAATACAAATCCGACTGTGTCGTTTTTAGATCAAGAATTTTCCTGACCTGAAAAGGAAACATACCCAGTTGAAATGTAAACAATGTGACATTCCAATTTGCTTTATGTCATGCCACGAGGTTTACCATTCAAACAAAAACTTCAAAAAGCCGCAGCTAGAATTGTGTATAACCAGTAAAATGGAACACAATTGTGTCAGACTGTGTGATTGAAAAAACAACATTACTCACACAGGGTTTTGTAAATAAATGTTTGAAGATTTTTTAATTGACCATGTGTATATTTTAACTGTATATTTATTTCAATTTAACTGTATCTGCAGTACTTCAGAAATAAAATGTTTGTATGTATGGTTATGTTTTCTATCACTTTTCTAAATTTGAACAAGAAATCTCCAAAAGTAAGGAACATATGCTAGTTTCAAAAAGGTTATCGTTAAATTCTGAGAAGCGCGAAATAAACCTGGTGCTGACTTGAATTTTCTATGACAAATTTGATGCAAAATGGTTAAACAAAATGAAAGTTTTATTCCTGTCTTCTGGGCTAGTCAATTAATTATTTAAATAAGTAAAACCAACATATGAATTAAATCTGGCATTGTCTGCGATAGCACTTTTACACCAATGAATTTTGGAGATCACGCCAGTTATTGTTTCAGTTAAACCTGTCGCAGAACTTTGAAAAGGGATTTAAGAGATTGAATGTCCTAACGTTCATAAATAAGGATGTTTCTTTTCGGTTATATTTTTCTGTGACAACGGGTGACACAGATATTGAAGAGTACACTTTCCACTTCAGTTATAGCTACAAAAACTGTACTGATTGATCCCTCCAAGGCGGAATAGTATTAAGCCAAGAAAATACTATATATTCAGTTGAAAATGATAGAAAACACAATATTAACATTATTATTCCAAACTGCTAAGACCCAGTAATGATAACTTTGCCATTATATAAATCGAAAGAAGGAGCTTACAACTATATGAAGATATGGAATAGTATTATGGAAAACAAAACGCAAAAAGAAATATTATCTAGTAAGACATTTGAAGTCTAAGTTCAAATAATTGTTTTTGGTTTTGATAATGCAGTGCAATGCAGTTGCCATAAGGCCAAGAAAAAATCCCTGTGTTTCCGGTAACATGGCGAAATTTTTTTGGGTCGGTCGGGTTTTTTTTACAGTTTCGATTGCATGCAAAATTCTTTTGCATCAAATCATACATAACATAACATAACATAAGTTTTATTAGCATTAATGTTGTGGCAACATCATAGCCATACAAAAGATAACATACAATGAAATACATCAAATCAATTACATTATATCTAAGCTTTCCATTATAAACAAAAAGTCAGAAAAAAACAGCATTGTTTAATCAATTCCTTACCTTCGACTACCGAATTTTCCCGCCAATTTTGCCTATGAAATATGGTGTTTTTTGGTAAACAATACTCCTTTATAACACGCGATCGGTTTTTAAAACAAATCCAGCACTTCAATTTCTACAAATCTATGATGATTTTCTAGCGAAACAGTCAACAGTTTTCCCGTGCATGCTGATTCCGGCCCATACCATGACTGAGCCCTTGCCATAACAGTCATGTTCGGCGACACAAACTGGAGCAAAACGTTCATTACGTCCCCTCCACACTCTGGAACGTCGATCTGTAAAGTCAATACAAAACTTTGACTCGTCTGTTAAAAGCACTGTGGTCCATTCGTTTAACGTCCATCCAACGTATTGACGTGCCAAGTCCACACGCTCCTGGACGTGGTATCGGGTCAATGGGATGCGAACTACTGATCGTCCTGCCATCAATTCAGCACTATGCAAACGATTTCTGATGGTTTGCGTTGAAACTCTTACGTTTGTGGGATTCTGGAAGTCATTACGTAACGAAGTGGCGTTACGAAAGCGGTTACGTCTGGCTAAAACCGCAATGTAACGATCCTGATCGTCAGATGTAGCCTTTGCACGACCACCACCATGTCGATGGTGAGCATTTCCATTCGTTTGATAACGATTCCACATCCTGCAAACTACACTTTGAGACACATTCACGTGTTCTGACACAGTCCTCTGAGACCCTGCCTCTAGCATTCCAATGCCAACATGCATTTCATCATAAGTTAAACGTCTTCTGTTTGGCATTTTGAACACAATGTGATAGATGGTCCGAGTAGAAATCGAATACACGAAGCGAAAAACAAGAAATGACCACATGTTTAGGTTGTTACATGTATGCCAAAACGCCTTATTTCGTGGGTATGCAGTTTTCCGTGCCGCCCATGCACGCGCTGGTGGCAATACAATCAAAATCATCGAATATTCTAGAGACCTACGAAGGGATAATTAAATAAGCATGCTTATTTGGTTAAGTTTTTACAAATAACTAATGAAGTGATCCTTATCAAATTTTGAGTAGTGTATATACTTCGTTTATTTTCTCTTTCTCTTAAACTAATAGTTAAGTGGGGTTTCATCTAATTGTTTGTTATGAGATTCTACATTCTAGTTCTGTGCACTTAAAGCACAGTTAGATATAAAGTAATTATTGTTCATCCTTTAAAATATAGAAGGAAACCAGACGTGTAGATCTTGCTTTATAGTGAAAAGGTAAGGAATGGCTTAAATTCAAATGGTGAGAAATAAAATTTAAGACATGATCAAATAATTTTATTGCTCACTAGTTTGATATTCAAATCAAAATGACATAATGTTTACTGTTAGGATATCAAGTATAAAAAGTATTTGATAAAGTATATAACGGATTTCACTTTAAGTACTCATACACAGTTTAAACTGATAACTAAACAGTCTTGAGCATCCTTTATTAACAGAATATTTTGCAAATGTAGATTGATATTTACAGTAACACGAGGAAAGTGATGTATGAGTGAGCTTACATGTAAACTACTGTAAATGACGATTATCTTACTCGTACGTGTAGCTACATGTTAGCCACATGTTTATGTTCACATACACCTTCGTGTATCCAAACGTTATGCACATGTTTAGGTTCACAAAACGTCCTGTTTTGCAATATCTTTGTGATCACTGAATTAGAAAGTTTTTTGTCTTCACTCTGACGTTGCTATCTTAACGGCTTATTTCACATCAGCTGTTTGCTTTAAGTCATAGATGTTGGCTTAAGTGTACAGCAGAACACTAGAAAACCGGTCCAACTGGTAAATTTCATCCTTTATTTCGGTTATCGTTTCCATGTAGTCCTATGATAATGATGTATTTTTTTTTAATTTTGTTAAGCGCCAGCTGCTATGTAGCATTGAATTTCTGTGCAACAAAAACGTGTGTTTGGTAAATAGGTTTATGTTGTGTGTTTGTTTTGTTCGGAAGTGATTATAACATTATTTGTTATATAACAGGGTATCTTATGAATGAAATCCTGAATCAACAAAGTGTGAATCCAATTATTTTTTTAATGGACCTTTGTTCGAACATTGATGCGTTTATAAAAGAAGATTGCACACTAGGGGTTACTTACAAAACCTGACAAGACGGTTTCAATTTCCGCTTATTAGGCATTTAATTGCACTGCATAATGGGATCTGTCCATGTGAATGAAGTCCGTTAATGAAGACAAACACCTTGGTTAATTAAAAGCCAGAAATGAATCATTTCCATATGTAGAGGTGGTATATAATAGGGAAAACCAAAAATGAACAGTGGATAAGTCCATATACCCTATATATCGACCAATCAAATAATGTTTATTATTAGATCGCATTAAACAATAGACTAAGTAAAAGTATGGCAATAAATGAAGCAAGGCCCTTAAATCTAGATATAAAGGTGTCGAGTTTATAGCGTTGAGAATCAATGGCATTCGTTGGAAACCATTCCTGGTGCTTCTATTTTCACTAAAAACATTTTGGCCGATTGCAAGTAAGCATTTGTTTGGAATGATATTCGTTCTTTTCACCTACGCGCTTGTTAATAAAGGTCCGTTTTTATATACGCAAATGCAAGTCGTTAGCGTTTTGGAAAACAACAAAAGTAACAAACTAAATATTATTTTTTGGACTTTAAAAATACAAAGACACAAATCTGATGGTAACTGCGAGTCATCACTGATATCAAAATCTCACACTCCTGAATATAAACATGTCCTGACTTCGGAATAGTTTGGTACTTACATGAACAAGAAGAATATCAGATCCGAAATGTAATCTGTTAACCGGATAGTTTTAATGAATTATTTTTCAAAACGGAAGCATTTTAGCAGAAACTTGCGTTCGTGACGAAGGAAATAAATCAACAAGTTTAACAACCTGTAACCAGTAACGTAATTACAAACACCTGTTTCACAGAGAATACATTCAACGCTGAATAGAACCTGTATAACAATGTCAATTTTGGCAGACTGAATATCGTTTATTTGATAAGTTGAATGAGACGTCGATACACATTTTACTGAAAGACAACCAGTGTGTTTTGGTCGTCTTGTTTCTTTCCGTTCAGATATTGACTGACATAATAAACAACTAGCTTAAAAAAGTATTACTAGAGAAAAGAAAATGGAATACCTAAAAGTACAACTCTTTTAACAATAAAATATACAAGAAAATTTACAGGGACCAACTTAGAAGTGAACAAATCAAATTTAAACTCTTTTAAGAGGCAAAAGGTACGAGCCAAAAAACTTGATCGGGATAGACACGATGTACAAAACACACCAACAAGCTCAATAATGATCAAGTGGCACACTGATCTAGTCAGGAAATCAGCACATAAACTAAGCTAATATGGCGTAGTCGGTAAGATCAAGGAGGAAGAATGTGAATTAGTAAGCATTATGTTAAGATATACTGTAAGATTCTAATTTGATTTGTGTTTCTACAATGACAAGAGATGTCACAGACTGCCATTTCCTTGCCGAATAAAGAACAGTATCATATTTGCCTTACGAGGAAAGATAATATTGAACATTATCAAAGGGCAATAACTAAAGAAAACTGCATCTAGAGTTAAGGTTCCTGTGTAGGGTGCTTCTCCTTAATGAGATTTATATGTAGATGAAGTTTGAAGTCAATCTTTCAAAGGCTTTGAACATAAACAATCACACACACGCACGCACGCACGCACGCACGCACGCACACGCACACACACACACACACACACACGCACATTCACATTTTCCTGGATTGAGGAACAATTTCCTACTTTATGTTTACACCACATTTAATTTAAATTAAAAAATGTGTACAACGTTTTCAACTTACAACTGCTTATACATGTAATGTTTGTGTCGACCTTTGTACTATTTGATAATATATAAGTTTTCCTAACGCGGTTTCAGGTGTTTTGTTGGATTAAGAAATAAGTCTATAGTTTGTATATTTCACGTTCAATTTCATTCTTAAAAAGTTGATAAACTGGTCAACGGGCCTTCGTTACACATGCAAGTGAGTTTTGATTTAATCTAGGTTATACTCTAGGCATAGGTGGTGGCGCGATTGGTTACCCAAACAGGATAAACAAGTGTTTGTTGGCATACTGTAACTATGTAAAAAAGAAAACAAGCTCCAACATGATGTTTCTAAGTGGTACACTGATCAAGTCAAGGACTAAACACAGAGCTAAGCTACTATGGCGATATCACGAAGGAAGACAGTAAATTTTGAAGCATAATGTTGCGATATACTGTGAGATTCGAATTCGATTTGATCTGCGTTCCTTTTAATACACCGAAATAAGAACAGTATCAACTTCGCCTTAAGACAAAGGGTAACATGGAACATTAAGAAAGGACAATAACTAATAAAACTGCATCCGGAGTTATGCTTCCTGTGTCCTGCACCTCGCCACAATGAGATTAATCTGTATATGAAGTTTGAAGTAAATATCTCAAAGGCTTTCAAGAAATGCTCCGGTCTCATATGCACACGTAAACACTCACAATTTATTTGATTTGGAAACATATCTCTTTTCTCTGTTTACGCCACGTTCAATTTAATTAAGAAAAAGTGTACAATAATTATGCGAAAAGCTACAGAAACAAGCTCAGTAGCAAAATGTTTAAACATAAACCCGGTTTAATGGCACTGGGTAAACGTTAAAGACAACTTTTTCAAGTTACAATTGCTTATAAATGTAATGTTTGTGTCGCATGTTAAACAATTAGATAATCCATTAGTTTTCCCAACGCGGTGTGAGGTGTTTTCCTTTTTGTTGGATTTAGAAACAAGACTTTAGTTTGTTTATTCCACGTTCGATTTAATTCTAAGATAAATAATAAACTGATTAACGGCCCAACGTTACAACGGCGAATGAATTTAGTTTTAGGTTCGCCTGAATCTTGGTAATACTCTTGGTGGAAAACAATGGTGCCTGCCCTTTTGACATTAACATATCATAATTATGTTCATATTTTGAGCGAACAATCAATTATTGATTATTTATAATCAAATCATATCTGAATTGTGTAAGCCATATTATATTTATTGTTTTCAGGGACAATAATTAATTTATCATCCAATCATAATGAAACTCGGTGACAGTGTTTGTGGTAAAAGTGACTTGGCCAAGTCCATTAGTTAGATGATTGCAACATAAATTCTATAGCTTTTTCCCTTTTACATTAACACTAAGCTGGCTTAAAAATCATTTGAGTATAATAATCCAACAAATATGTTCATCTGAGCTGTGAGATTGCTAATGATGACGTTACGCAGAATGTTTTTGAGTAGCCTTACGAAATTGGCAAAAGTCATGAAACCATATTACCCTTTGATTGATATTTGTTTAAAATAAACTGAGATAATAACTTGCTGTCAAACTATAAATTACGATTATTATCATAATAAGCACTAATGAATAATTAATTCAAACATGTATTCGCTGATATAATAGAATGATAGGAATTATTGCAGAAAACTGACTCAGGCGAAACAAAGCTAACTGATTGGTCGAAATATAGTACAAGGGTTTAAAGGACAAAAATACAAACAAACAAAGCAATGAATGAACTGGGTAAGGTTTGTTTTGAAGCCAAAAGATTTCCATTAACGAATGCAATTGAACGTAAACAATCCGTCAGTGTTCTGCATTTATGAAGACTGAGGGAAATCATAGAGCTTGAAAACATGTTCCCTCAACGGAGTCGTTTCTAACGTCTGCTAAATGTTTCCGACATCATGATGTCAATTCACATGTGGTATCCATTTCGCGTCTTTTTTGTTTTACAAGATGGATACTTTAGTTAAACCTTTGAAAACAACAATAATAATCACACAACATCCTTGTAATTTTAAAGGCTCAACGTATGTGTTTAAATCATTTATATAAATTGTCATAGATAATCTGTTATTCATTTGACAAAAAACATACATGGACCCTCTTAATTTTTTTTTCGGAGTAATCAACTTTAAATATCAAATAGCGTGCATACTTTTTGTGCGCGAAAGTATTACAATAGGTTTACCAAATATTGAAAAATGAATAAAAGAAAAATCAAATTTGCCGGGAAACTCCGACAAGTAGTGGAGAGTTCCAATTATGACTAAGTCAAGATGGACCACCTATCAGTGACATTAGTAGCACCGGATTGTTATTATTGATGGATGTTTGCTGTTTTTAATAACTATTAGTTGCCAGATAATAACATGCTTCATATGGGTGTCCATTGAATTATCGAAACACACTGTTGTAATTTTGAATAAGTCACACAAGCGCTTAATTAAAGGGACGAATCGCCTGAGAATAAATGCCCAACTGACAAAGTTACAGGCTTTTGTTTCGTCGTTAATGATTGGTTGTTTTGATAGACCATTATGAAAACATCGAGTTATAAATAGACGACAATACACCCGAGAGCTTCTTGAAATACTGTTGTCTTTACAGTATTAAAGGACTATCGTGAAACAAAATTTTATTTCGAGAGTGTTATTTCACATTTTCTTTCAAAATTAAGTATATCTGTATAAAATATTTGTAATATGACTATAAATAGTAATGCATAGAATTTTTCTAATGACTGACTTCTCTTGAATGTTAAACTAAGTCACTTGAAAATACGACCTTCACAAACACACATGAAAAAGCATCAAACATTTGAAAGAAGAGCTTTGACTGTTAAAGACACTAATTATTATTACATGTAAACTGAAACGAGCAATCAACAGACAAACACCGTTAATCTAATTGATAGTCTTGAAAAACAGAAACTTTGTTACAGGAAGCCCCTTGCGTGATGATTTGATCTAACAGTCAGTGAAAATCAACTTATCCCAGCAGATCAATGTCATATTTAACTTTCCTCTTTCCAGGGACTATTTTTAGTACATATGTAATAGGACAAGTAAATCAAGGTTAAGGTTAGCGGACTGAAATATAATTTACTAGGGGTTAAATGCAAGGTTGAAGCATAGTACAGAAGACAGAGTGTTGCATATTGATTGTATTTTTTAACAGTTTGAAAGAATTCGACAGATCGAACATGCATTGTACGTGCTCAAAGTAAGAGTACATAATAGGATATGGTTTGATTTAAATTTTAGACGCGATGATGGGTTCAGCCTGAACATTTATATCACATATGTTGTATTACAAACCAATCAAATAATAACAAGCACCTGTTCGACAGTATTAAGTTCAATGTAATCGAAATTAGAGGAAAACAAAAGTACAAACACAAACTCCTACTTAGTTCTTGCACGTTAGTTTAAACTGACAAGACGGTTTCCCTTATATGTAATAGTGACGGAATTTTAATATTTGCTTAATGTTTGCTATTAATTGAAATTTGTGTTGGCCAATGTGCCTTTAAACGAGCTATTGGTAAATATCGCTACTAGGCTTGTCTCTTTATCTTTCAATTCGTTGTTGCTGTTGTTGTAAAGTTTATCTTCCGGAAATTTCTGCCTTGAGTGTATTGAATAGTTTAACCAGATCTAAATCTGATGTACTTTAAAGAGAGTTTCATACTTTCTCATTTGTAAACATAACACAAATATGATAATAAAATGATCCAAATAATAAAATAATCAAATCAATGAAAGCATCATTGTACTAAAACTGGGAACAAATAAAGAAAACATTATTAACAATAAAAACGACATGCATTAGCTAAACCTTTCTTCCAAATGATTACCTATGTAAAATATTTGAAGAAAAAGATGTCACATGCCAGAACATTTTAGCCAGCCAAAGACGGTTTCAGAGATAGTCCAAGTAATTGTACGTTGACGGATTTTTTACGATTATTGATATGGCAAATCCCTCACGTACAAATTGTTTTAAACAAAAAGTTGGTAGTAATTCCGACCGGGATTCCGGGTTAAAGCATATTGCGTCTGAAGAATATCATAAAAACAAGAAATATTACCAGATAATATTATTTTATATTAGTTCCGTACACAAAAAAAAATATCCAACGAGTTTGACGGGTTTCTCTTCATTTCATTCTGTCAAAACATAACGATATATACATGAAGGACACCTGCAAGGCTGTATTTCACAATTGTACAGAAATCGGAACATTTCGGCCATGCCCGAGTTGTCAAGATTGTATTTACTAGGTCTATCTCGAAATTTGTGGGATACCTCTTTGCTATTGATTATTTATATCATAGGTACCCTCTCTCCCGGGTACCCTCGTAGCACTGTATTGTAGCCTTGAGTTAAGTTATATGTTTTTACTTTGTTATCGTATTTTTGCATTGATCGTTTAATATGTGTAAGAGAACGCCGAAATATATTTATATATATAGGATCAAAATTGAAAACATTTTCCATTGCTTTAAAAAATGAGAGAGAGGGTACCTGTGATATAAACAATCAATAGCAAAGAGGTATCCCGTGCCGCTGCAAAACCAAAAGTAGGGTGTTTTTATGAATTTACCGCATATTTTAGACTGTTAAATGCCATTTGTATGAATATGATATATAAATGAATACATGTAATATGTATGGGGTGTACATAATCAAACCAGTGGTTCATTTAAGCCCGCAGATCATGCAGAGGCGGTTGGCGAGGCAAGACATATCGATATTGTGTAGCTTATTGTGGAGTTGCAGTAATTGAAAAATGGGCACATTACTAAAACAGACATAGCTATAACATTCTAGTGTTCCATGGTATACTTCTTTTGCACACGACATCGCTCCTTTCATCAGTTGAATGAACATTTACTGACTTGTTGTCCATCGCCGATTTGTTTTCAGCAGAGACGGACCGGTGCATGTGCAAATAGGGTACCGTTTCAGTAGATTTCGCAAAGAGGTTACCGATATGGATATGCACCGTGAACTCTATAAGTGCACTTATGATTATATAACTTAAACATGTTGTTGCAAGAACACAATAACGGACATTATACTATAACTGCATAAAAAACAACAACAGTAATACTGAAATCAGTTGGAGCAATATCAACTACAGAAACAGTTACAATGACATTTCAGGTCAAATATCCAGCAATCAAACTTAATTAACATTGTGCACAATGTAAATACTGAGGAACAGCCCAAATAAAGTCCTGAAGATTCTATTTTATTTAAAAAAAATATAAAAAATAAGAAAGAACTGATGCATTCAAATCTTTATTTCGTAAATATTGCTAACAAACATAAAAATCAACATTTGCAAAATAATTTAAATTAATAATTTAATAAAGATTGCAATATATTGATTTAGTTTATAGATATACAGCTGAGATTACTTTCATTCACTGAAGGCTGTCATTCCCTTTTAAGAGAAATATTCACAGGTTAATTGTATCAGTTGACAATGAACCTGTTTTTTATTTCAGGGATTCTTCTAGATATTTTGGTAATAATGAACTTCTCTTATAAGAGACTAGATACTTGATTTATCATTTTCAAGAAAAAAAGAAAATTGTCAAAAACTTAATTACTTATGTAATACATTCCTTACAAAGCCAAAGTCATATACATATATCTTTCGCAGTTTTTGCACATTTTTTTTCAATTCAAGTTTTACAGGGGTTGTCAAATGTAAATTCAATAAATTTAGAATCAGCCTGGATATATTTATCTGTACTCATATTCATAAATAGATATGATTTAAAGTTGGAAACCAATACGCACTACGGTAAACTCAGATGAGACAGCAACATGAATGTTGTGTTATTTCATTTAATCATGTAAAACTATGTATTATTGGCCACCTCTAGCATGCTTTAACAATTCTATGTTTGCTTTGAGGAAATACCGAATTTTCCGAATTTTGGACCATATTGTGTCTAGTCCCTTAAACAAAACGAAGGAACATTACTTACTCTAATGAACAAACAATAGGTAGCGAATGGCATATACTAAACAGAATATAAATTTTTCGATTATCATCTTTTTTCATTAATATTCACACATGATGTTTCCAATAGATTTTTCAGTAGAACCTGATTTTGATAATTTGATGAGATGTTTATCATTTAAACAAACATTATATAAAACATTTTAATATTTAATGTTATTAACAGTTACTGTAAATATATGTCCTCTATTTAAATAATGTTATTATAAATAATAAATTATATTTAATAAACAATGATCATTCGATCTTAATTTACAATTGAATGGTAGGTTCACCCTGTCAATGCACATTTTATAAAGCTATACCATTCCTATAATGCTACCGGCAAGCTCTTGTAGAAAGAATGATATGCCTGGGGAATGGTGTTCTTTTCACACAGTGTCATGAGATCATCATTCTTTGATTTTGACAGTTTTGGAAAATCAGCTTGCCTAAAATGAGGTTCGAGAGCTGGCAAAGTATTGTCATTATTCCTTAGTCGTGGTTTGACATTCAGGTTTATCAAGGAGCAACCATAGTCATATTGAATGACTGCAGTGTCTGGGCAATCACTACTGAAGGATATGGTTTTTATTTCAAGAAATTTGATTTTTGAACCTTCACTGTCTGTATCAAGGTTGCGGACTTTTGTGCTAAGCTCTTTAAAATCAATAAAATCCTCACTAGTCAGTTCAGTGACATGGTATGGGTTGGAGCGTCGCGCCATGCGCATACATGTTACCCACTGAGATGTTGTATATACTGGGATGTTTTTGCAAGAGCGCTCAATTGTGGAATGGACAGAATCATTTTCATTCTGAGTAAGACCACGCTCCAAGTACTTGTGGCATATTTTGCTAAAGCCAAGTGCTTTAACACTGTACCAGAGTATGGTCAAGAAGATGGGATTGCGATTCTGTCCACCACAATTGTCAGAAAAGGTGGTTATAGACTTGATGTTGTCGGATG
Organism: Mya arenaria; assembly: GCF_026914265.1. NCBI lineage: Eukaryota > Metazoa > Mollusca > Bivalvia > Myida > Myidae > Mya > Mya arenaria. The sequence continues at coordinate 48,880,338 of NC_069122.1, forward strand.
CCATAGTATTTAGAAAAGAAAATACGCATGATGCTATCTCACATGACCCTCGACCTCCTATAGTTTTATTCCAAACATAACAGTATGCATGACCTGTGCCCAGGGAGTAAATCGATAGGTCATAATTATTCAGCTTTCTTGAAAAATAAATTCCTGATTGACAGGCTTTTGGTAGCATCATTACCTGTTGCAAATCAAAACAGGCTGCACCTTCACATGGGTTGCTTTCTGCAATTGACTTTGCAATTTCCTTTGCATCACTAGCTAGATTTTTGTTTTCCATATGGTGGTCATATTTAGGTTTCAGTTTTATTCTCTCCTCTGGTCACATGTTAGTGTATTGGAAACAAAAGTCACACATATCTTTAAGTGGTTTATTGAAGGCAATATTATATTGCGTGTTTAAAATGTGTCTATACATAGACTCCTTTACCGGACAATCATTTCTAGACTCACACTTCTCTGTGTAAAGAGTATAGATTTTAGACAGATTGAGTCCTTGTTCTAGGTATTCTTTAGAAGTAGATTTCCTTCAATAATGGGACTCAACTTTTGGAAAACTCTCTATGTGTGACTTGACATCATCAATTCCTGAGGAATTCTATTTCGCCTGTTGGAGTGCTTGCCTCTTTTGTCATTACAACTGATATGAGCCAGAGGTGGAGGTTTATGAGTGGCTGTTGAAACAGCTGACACAGATATATCAAGAGTGTCAATGTTAAACTGTTGGCAATCATCGATCTTTTTACCATCAACAGTAAACAAATACTTCCTTGAAATTTTTCTGTCTATTTGAATTTTATCCCGTATTAATCTTCTTTCAACCTTTGTTTCTGTAACTGAATTACAAATAAATTCTTTTTGCTTGACATAGCTTGATGACCCCCAAAATTCATGAAAAATGGTGGCCCTCTGATCACCACTGATTTTAGAATGGCATTGCTTTTTACATTTTTGACCACAACCACCTTTAAGCATTCTTGCTTTTTTACCTTTCCAGATGATGTAACATATCTTTGTTCAGAGTTCTTTCTGGCTTTTCTTACATTTCTGACACACCCTTCTTCTCTGTTTATTCTTTTACGACACCGTTTTATCTGCCCTTCTCCTGTCTGGTCACAACAACCTCTGACAGAGATAGGTTCGTGCAAGTGACCAGCATGCTGTGTCACACCACACTGGTCACCACAGCCTCCAAAAGTCAACGGTTCTTCCAAGTGACCAGTGTGCTGTGTCACACCAGACTGGTCACCACAGCCTCCATCAGACAAAGGGTCAACTGAGTGACTAGTGTGCTGTGTCACACCACACTGGTCACCACAGCCTCCAACAGTCACAGGGTCAACTGAGTGACCAGTGTGTTGTGTCACACCAGACTGGTCACCACAGCCGACAACAGTCAACGGTTCTTCCAAGTGACCAGTGTGCCGGGTCACACCAGACTGGTCACCACAGCCTCCGTCAGACAAATGTGCAACTGAGTGACCAGTGTGCTGTATCACACCAGACTGGTCACCACAGCCTCCAACAGTCAAAGCGTCATCTGAGTGGCCAGTGTGTTGTGTCACACCAGACTGGTCACCACAGCCTCCGCCAGACAAAGGTGCAACTGAGTGACCAGTGTGCTGTGTCACACCAGACTGGTCACCACAGCCTCCAACAGTCAAAGGTTCAACTGAGTGACCAGTGTGTTGTGTCACACCAGACTGGTCACCACAGCCTCCGCCAGTCAAAGGGTCAACTGAGTGACCAGTGTGTTGTGTCACACCAGACTGGTCACCACAGCCTCCGCCAGTCAAAGGGTCAACTGAGTGACCAGTGTGTTTTGTCACACCAGACTGGTCACCACAGCCTCCAACAGTCAAAGGTTCTTCCGAGTGACCAGTGTGCTGTGTAACACCAGACTGGTCACTTATCAACACTAACCGTGCCGTGGCCGTAAAGGCAGGTTTAAGAGTTACAGTGTTCGGTTCATCAACATGAGTACTATCAAAAAATTGAAAACTTCAATATTAATCGAATATAAAAAAGTAGAACTGTCATCAAAGTCATTAAAAGACACTGACATATCAGAAATGCTGTCCATGGCAAGGAGTGAAATTGAAGACATGCTGACACTTGACACGCTGGATACATCTGAGATTTCTTGGGCAAGGTAAAGCCGGCAAGCAAGGTCACCATCACTAACTTCTGAAAAGCCTTCAAAGTCAGAGATGTCTCTATCAGTATTGTCCTCAATAACAGATATTTCAGCCACTTCAAATGGAATATCTTTCAAATTATCAAACATAGCTGATAGGTGTCTATCAAGGTCACGATGGACACTCAATGCAGCACAGCAATCAGACGTTGGCATTCCTGCCTCATTTCGAGAGTGGGGATCAAACAAATAATATTGTGCAGTGTCATACATTATAGTTGAACTGTAGCTTGGTAGGGATTTCCCCATGGTGAATATGCATGCAGATTTATCTAGTAAGATGCTTTCCAATGCCTCTTCCATGGTATAGTATGGATGATTGTTTTTTTCTGGCGATTCATTGTCATGCCAGTCATAACCTTGCCAATGTGTAATGAGTGGTAAATTCCATCACATGCAGGTTGCCAATCTTCCAACATCAATTTAAGGTGTATAGTGCATCACCTCTTTCAAGAATATGGTCAAGGGTCATAGTCGACCATTCTTTCACAGGAATATTTTTTGATTCAAGCACAGCAGCCAGAGAATTGGCCATGCATTGTCTTCCATTTGCTTGGAATTTTGAATGCCCCTGGTGTGTGGATGCTCGTATCATTTTTTACCTACAAAAATATCTGATTGTCATTATCCATTACTTGGGTTTTTTTTCATATTATTGTTCATTTGATGAAAATTTTACAAAAGTTGTCTAGTTTTTTCAAGACCTACTGTACATAACCTGTTGTCAGATTAAGTTTCATAAAAGTTGAACAACAATGAAATAATATAAATAGAAGTATACAAAGTAAAAATCATTTTTTTATAAATTCAGGATAAAAATGACTTTAGATAAAACAAAATGCTTATTAAATTATTAATTTAAATAACACTTTTTAAACATGTGAAAATAGTCATTGATAGTAAACACATTATACAATATAATAATATTAATTTTGTCAACTCCATTTAAATTTCCAGTATATTTCTCCTCGAAAACTTAAATATATATTTTAAATTATTTTTGTAAGTTTGATAAAGTAAATATCTTTAAATTAACTTTATTTGATCATGTGTTATATTTATAATTATTTATTATAATCTTATTCTCATCAAAAATGTAATATACATTTACAACTTACCTGTTTTAATACTGCTGCATAAATCATTTAGTTCCAGGAATTTTCTTCACTTTTTAAGAATCTATATTTTTTATGCGTATCTCATAAATATTTATGCAACCAGAGGTGTGATTTAAATATTGATGATTTCATAATGTTTATAAAATGACATCACAATATAAATATGTAGCAGTTATTAAATTTTTGCACCAATTGTTTTGATAATCAAGCATGTTTATATTAGGGCAAAAAGTAAATAAGAGTACTTATGGACTTATTGCACTGAAAATAAATAAAATGATGAGCAAGTTTTTAGTGTAAGAAATGAATATGTGTATTTGTGGACTTTGTGCACTAAATAAATATTTCATTGTAGTTATTGACTTTTGCAATTTATTTCAAAAGTCACATTTTTAGTTGGAATCTGGTTTAAAGACATATTGAGGATGTGTATCTATATAGCATGTGTCATATTAAGCCAAAAAAAGATTATTTTTTTTAAAAATGCAGTTATTACGTTATTGCACTAAGGTGACGAAATGCTTGTTTAGTGCAAGATAGCTTTGCACTTCCATGGTAAAATATGAATATAAACCTTTATTATTTATTTCAACCATAAAATACTTCACTTAATACAATTTCAATATTTTTCAAACACCCCCGTTTAAACGTAAGGAATTGGAAGAATCCTGTATAACACGTCTATTTTTTAGACTAGTTTCAGAGATAACTTAAATCTGCAAAATTTTAATAAAATCAAATTGTTGCTTTTTTATAAAAGAAAATTTTGATATAATGATACAACGTTCGGTAACCGCTACTTAAATGCAATACGTTTTCGGATTTTTTTATTACTTTACTCCAAAGGTATTGATATTTGTCTGAATATTATTGAATGTCGTTTTGAATTTTCTCGAATCAACTTAAAGTTAATATTTTGTTGAAGAGATTTGCTCATATTATGGCACCACAATGTTCCTGGTTAGAAATCTAAAAACACTTATTTTATAATTAATTTACTCTTGATTACGAACTTGCAGAAAACAAAACAAATTAAGTTAAGAAAACATAAAAAGCGACCTTATCCGCTCCCTCCCAGAAACTCATATTAAGTTCGATATTTAAACCCTTAAATCGTCACGTGATAATGTCCATCATCGAATATTAATACAGCATTTTGTTGAATCGCGTTACCAATGTTTTGCCAAACTGTGGATATCATGACAACATTTGAGCATATACGAACATTTGTATGAGGGGTCAATCCGTCAGTATCTTTGTTTTAACAGTACTTAGGGTTTGTCACACTTTATTTTGAAATAAAAAAAAATTAATCAGATGATAATTTGATGCAACATTTTTTAAAAGTATATTTCTATATCACCGTTCTTACTTGTTGATGACAACAAATGAATCGAAATCAAAATCGGTTAGCGTGAAATGTTAACTAAACTCAGTAGAAAACGCGGTTTAGAGGCTGCAGATTGAACACAAGGTCGACCTATTTTTCCAAGAACTATGACAAGCGAGGATGTTTTTCATGTATAGGGGAATAACTTCTACACTTTGAGAAATGCGGTGAGTAGGGCATTAGATATGTTAACATCGATATATCTATGCTTGTTATATCTCCGATGCGAAATTCATCGAACGTACATGTTCATGATCATCTCTTCAATTGTTTAACGAAAGCAAGTCCGACTGTAATGAAAACGCAGTAAATTAATACGGTACTTTAGATAAAAACCAAGTTATAAAACCTTTATTTGTAGAAACGATGGTTAGTTTAAAGAATAGCACTACATAGTTGCTGATATTAGAAAGTACTGGACAAAATGATTGCTAGGAGTTATGTTTAGCGTATTTGAATCACCTTTACTGTCAATGTAAGACTCCACCTTGAAGGAATATCACCATTGTTTACATGAGATTAAGCATGTCAGATATCAACAATGATTGCGTACGGTTACGACCAATCAGATAAAAAGCCCGGAATAAAACCGATTTCTGCATCTATTGAATTATTTTGAAAACAGAGGCATTTTAGCATTAAATTGCATGCTTGGAAACGTTTCAACACTGTGTGATATTCAATCAAACCTGGAAGATCAATCACGTAATAACAATTACATCCTTCACGGGATATCATTCAAAGCTGATAGAACGTATATGTCAATGTCAAATTTGGTCGACTGAAAATGATTAATTCTCAGTAGTGGTTTGATTGGACGACAAAGCATATTTTATAAAAAATATAGCGGTGTCGGTATGTCTTTCCATACAGATATTAACTGGAGGAATAAGAAAAGATGCGATGAATCGATCAGGAAAAAAATATGTATATATATGATGTTGATATTTGGCGCATACAATAACCTCAATATGTATCATTCAATCATGACTTTAGAAATTGTTGGTAATATATCGTATTTACCTGCCTCTCATTTGTCACAGACATTACATAGTTATGCCTCTTTTATATTGAAACATATTTGTCATTATTATTTGGCATAATAATGAGATAACGTTGTTGGTTTTCAACACAGTTATTTTCACTGTGATTGTTTTTTTTTTTTGCATTTTATCTTCCAATATATATTCATTTTAAAATGTATAAATATAAAAAAGTAATAGTTGTCTCATAACGTCCTTGACAATCGAAGCACCTCAAGGCTTACTGTCCGTCCCTGCGGCAAACTCATATGTACATTTCCATATAACATGTGTTATTCCATTGATATAACTAATTAATGGACTCTTCTTGAAGTGGCTAATGCTAGTTATTTGGGCCCTCAATTTTAAATATCATTTTACGCAATTACATTGGGTGCTCGAAACAATACGTTTATCAAATACATTTAAACTGCTGAAACTTGAACACAGGGTCAACCAAATCGGCCAGAAAATACACTAAGGTTGCATATATTCACATGTAATGTGTTAAGTTAAGCAATGATTTTCAATTCGTATTTATACACCTATAATTGGTTGGCGTTCATCATTCGTTGTTAAATTAATAATCTTAACACCTAATACCCATATGTAGCGAATTGAAGCAGGATTTAATGACTTTAATCTTGAAATAGAATCTGACATCGATTTTGAATTAAACAGTTCTCTTTGGAAATAAATTTTATTTCTGTCTTCGAAAATTAATGCTTTTCACGATGACCATAATTATGCCCCCCTTCGAAGAAAAGGGGTATATTGCTTTGCACAGGCATGTCGATATGTCGGTCGGTTGGTCGGTCGGTCCGTCGGTAGACCGAGTGATAACTCAACAATTCCTGGACGTATGGACCAGTAGATGGCCCCTATTTATTTTAGGGGTCATTGGGCCAAAGGTCAAGATAACAGTGACTTTGAACGATAAAAGGTTGCCCGAGTGATAACTCAACAATGCCTGCGCCCATGGCCCTCAAACTTGACTTGGAGGTTGGGCCTGACCAGTAGATGACCCCTATTGATTTAAGGGGTCAAAGGTCAAGGTCACAGTGACCTTGAAAGCAAACTCGACAATTCCTGGACCTATGGTCATCAAAGTTGACATGAAGGTTTGGCCTGACCAGTAGATGACCCTCTTGACTTTGGGGGTCAAGGTCAAAGTAACCTTTAACGCAAAAAAGATAACAAATCTTCTCCTTGGAGGTTGGGCCTGACCAGTAGATGACCCCTATTAATTTAAGGGGTCAAAGGTTAAGGTCAAAGTGACCTTGAAAGCAAACTCGACAATGCCTGAATCTATGATCATCAAACTTGACATGTAAGTTGGGCCTGACCAGGAGATGACCCTTATTGATTTCAGGAGTCATTGGGTCAAAGGTCAGGTTCACAATGACCATGAATGCGAAAATGTTTCAAGTGATAATTGGACAATGCCTGCACCCATGGCCCTCAAACTTGACTTGGAGTTGTTTCTGACCTGTAGATAACCCCTTATGATTTAAGGGGTCATTGAGTCAAAGGTCAAGTAGCAGTGACCTTGAACGAAAAATGATTGTCTGTGTGATAACTTGTCAATGCCTGCACCCATGGCCCTCAATCTTAACATTTAAATTTTTGGTGACCGGTGATGTTTACTATGGGTTTTGAGTTCATAGAGTCAAAGGTCATGGTCATAACACACTCAATCCTCAAACTTTGAATGGTCATAATCTTAAAACTGCCTAAACGGCATACAATGTCAGCGACAAATCAGCTGTCATTTCGGTCCATGCATATTTCATTCAATTGTCCATATAATCCTGACAACATGGCGCTCAGGGGGGCATACTGTTTGACAAACATCTCTTGTTCTAATTTAACTGTCATCCGAAGAATAAGTGTATTTATATAGAACATTTTTATTAAACATTATTCTGAAAATTGCCTATCAATAATCTATAAAAATCAAATGAAAATTCCAGTTTTATATTCAAAGTTTAATATGACATTTTATTGTTTTATGTAAATTACAAATTTGGATGACGAAAATAACTGTATTTACATAAGAAGTTCAATTAGACGTCGGGACTGACGACAAACTGATCTTTAATGTGTATTCATGTGTATTCATGTACATTATGACAGTATTTGACAGACTGGTTAAGATTTCATAGTGCTCAATGTAATCAGTAAATAGTATACTGAGTAAGTGTAAAATAAAAGTCCTCAGTAAACGTTATGCGGAATTATTTGTCTCTCCAATGAATCGTTTTGCTGCCAAAGCTGTTTGCAAATCTAAGACGTTCAACGGGAATTAGTTTACCATATTCGCGATAAACTGTTAGTTTTTATGAGTAATATTGTTAAAGAAATACTATACTTATAATGAGCAATTGGAAGCCGATGTATATACATTGTATCTTATTGATGTAATTTCTAAATAGTATCCATATTTGGGACAATGTAGATGGATTAAAATTACCTCATGCAAATGGTATTACACTGATAAAACATTTAGATAACACCTTATATATTAAAAAACATGTAAAGAGAACATGCGTTTCATTTACATGACAACGCGAAAGGTCGGGAACAAAACCATGTATCTGAATTGTCCTCTTCTGCTTATAAGAAATGTTTGCATATACCTTCTGAACACTTAGCTACTTAATACATCATAACAGCATTATATGTTCGTTTAGCATTAATTGTTTTATAGTTGTTGTTTTTGTGGGGTTTTTTAATATCACACGAATGATAGTTTGATACATTAACATCTTTTTTTTAATATATTTCTGTATCACTTGTATTATCTGTTTATGAAAACAAGTCAATGGAAATCAACACCAGTAAACGCAAAGTCCGATAAATTAACTAAGCTAAGCAGAAAATACGGTTAAGAAGCTGCAAATTGAAAACCAGGTCAATAAAATTGACCTATAAATTCCAATAAACAAGCGAGGAAAGACGAACTACTTCAACATTCTTTGACATGAGAAGGCGGATTGGATACAATCGAATATATTTATTCTTGATTGGTGTTCGATGCGGAACCATTGAAAAATATAAATGCTCAGTATCACCTCCTTACCTTTAACATAAAAGCAAGTCAATGAAAAGACAACATGGTTAACACGGTTAACACAAAGAGTGAAATAGTTTCTAAGATAAGCCGAAAATGCGATTAAAGGTGAATCAGTGAATCAGTGAATCAAATACAATGTCGATGAGATTGTCCCGGAAAATCCGATAACTGGAGAGGATGTCCCTGATTGACAGAGAAGCTACTTCGACAACATGCGTTGAATAGGCAGTGGGTTTCACCATGCGTCATTTGCTGTGTAATCAAACGCGAAATGAGAACTTCAGAGAAATTAAAACGTTTGAAGCGACCTATCAATGAACAGCTGATATATGAACAGCTGGGAAAGATCTATTTTCATTGTACATGATTTAAAATCAAACAGATACTGCTGCCATTGACAATCTGTGTTTCATTGAATTGGGGTTTGATGAAACAATATTAAAATATTGAATAATTGGTAAACAATTAACGTGATTGAACTATAATTACTTGGAGCATGATTGTATTAGATGCATTTAAATATCATCAAAGAGGAGACTATGTTATAACACGGTTTTATACCCATAAATTATTTGCATATCTGTCGGAAAATATGTATGCATCAGATATAGAATGGTTGATAGAACATTAACAATAATCATGGATTTAACAGAGATTATACCGTTTTCTTTACTCTTGGTGTGATGCCAAAGACCTAAGTTTTAAAACCTTAGAAAAACTAAAATATTCCTTTGGGCTGCAAAGAAACACGTTTGAAAATGGATTTGAACATAGCGGATGTTAGTCACACTGGCTCAGATATTCGTTTCCATGACGAAATAAAACCCGGGTCTTTATCACAGGTTGAAAGGTTTCACAGACGTATGCACGACAACAAGAAACTCATTTATGAGATTAAAGTGGGAATAATAGCAGTCATCGGAAGTATTATAATTCTAGTGTGTCTTGCGTATATAGCGATTCAGTGTAAACGAAGTTCGTCTAAACTTTACCGGAGCTTTGTCCAAAACCGGAGACCGGATAATGGACCTAAATGTTTGAACGATTCAACGGAAAGCTTATTGAAGTCAAACATATGTATACCATCGAGAAAGAATGATAATGAGTATTTTGTATGACAGCTACTGTATAAGTCAGGTTGATTTATTTACATGGTATGCAATTCTTGTTTGAAAATAGGTTAAACATATATACCGAGTTGAAATTAAAAAAAAAATAAACCTGACATGAGGTGTAAGTCACGTGTTTATATCAATTATTTAGAATATCAACTGATTTCCATATTATGGTTGCAACTATACGATATTTGGATGATTTACAACATTAAACACTGGTGTTTTGTTTGTGAATGGCGATTTGGGTAATAAAACAAGGGACCAGAATATTTTTATGTTGATCATTTTCTTTTCACCATAGATTGTTGTGGTACTTCACTGTATGTTTGGGATGTCATTCTTCAATCTTACAAAACACAATTCTTAATTAACTTGACTATTACGAAATTTCAGTTAATGTTTACATTGTTGTAATATTGAGTTAACACTGTTCATATACATTTTAATTTATGTATATTCTTACCAGACATTAATACTTTTCGGGGAATAATGGAACAACGGTGAATTAATAAATTACGTATGTATAAGTATGTGTCTTTGGATACCTTGAACGAGTTCTTGAAGCTCATGATCAATTTCGTTATAAAACGATGCCTATGACATGTTGTTGTGTAACCAAAGTTTTCCTTTAATGTAATACTTTTGAAAATATGCCTGTCAGTATTCAGTTTGTTACTTCTTATGGTTTGTGTTATTGGTAAATAGTATTTACTTTATTCTTAAAATGATTTTCTTATGTGTCCATATTATTGGATTGATATTAAGCTAGAGTAACATATTTGCGTGTTTTGATGAATCGCCGCCATAGCAGGGGTATTTTATAGAACAGTTTAATGAGTATCTTCCGTGGCGGCATATAATAGTTCTATCATACGTTAGCAAATAATAATGTTTTGTCTGTTAATAAAACCTTTGATTTGGATAGCATTTCCTTTGTATTTCAAAACGCAGTAAAAGCACACACGCATAATCAACACATAGAGCTCAGATGGAATAGGTTGCAGACAAAAAATGTATCCTGTAAATTTAACTTAGAAAACAAAGTAGAACCAATAAGATCAAAGGAAGGCCTTAAACTCAATTTAAACTACAGGGACCAGCACGCAAGCCAAAAAAATAAATTATGAACCCTTCTTCTGAAGAGGCACAAAGGAAGGGTTAACGCGACCTTATACTGTGCACCACACACAGACCACAGATGCATACAAATAGCTTTATCAATACATTATAGAGAGGGACTCAGAATATAAAATAAATCAGAAAACAAACAGTTGTTCTGGTTTCAATAGAAAATAAACAAATGTAAGCATTGATCTTTAGTATGTTTGAATTTAGAGTATTTTATATTATTTCATTATTTATCAGTTTCAAATATTCTGGTCAATGTAAAATTACTATATCAAAAAATACTATATAAAAAATAATGGGTTTACCGCATTGGAAACGTTAATAGAAAAACGAATTTACGTGAGCCTGGGGAAACCAAGGTTTAGTTTCATAATTGAACCCAAACAATACGGCACCATAATTATACTATTCGTAGACAAGATAATGCCTTTTGAGATGCACTGCGTCTTCATATTTTTAAACGATATTCGTCTATTGTCTTAATCTGTTTTGGATTGACACATGTTGTAATGTTATGGAATACCTTATTATGGCATATTGTTAGGAATGTTCTGATTTGTGGATATTGTTTAATGGCACAAGACAAAGGGAAATCGTGAACAGAGCCCACAAAAAGACAACGGACATATAATACACCTAAATGTCATTGTATATTTATATCTCTGTGTCAGTTTCTTGCTAGGTATGATATAAGTTTCAATTGTGTATACATTGTATAATGACAGAGGTACAGACGCAATAAAAGGTCAAAAATGCCACATTATTAATTGAAGGTTTAAGCACAGGACACCCCACTTTCTTAAAATACTGTGTGATTCTTTCTAACTTGGTTTGTAAACATATAGAATCAAGATATTTTTTCCGTGGTCCTTGACCCTTGAAACAGACAGGTCTCCAATTCATCAGCTTTGTAAGACAAGGGGAGAAATAGCCGACAACAACAATAGCGACATCCTACACATATCTCAAAACTGGGATATGTTGTAAGACCTAGGGAAAACGTTGCAGTTTCCGGAGGAAGTGGCCCATATCATCCATCGGCCAGACATAGTACTTTGGTCCAGGTATTCAAAGCTGGCTGTATTGGTTGACTTAGCAGTACCCTGGAAAGAGATATGTGAGGAGGCATACGTGCTGAAAAAGTGAAAATACCAAGACTTGGTAGACACATGTAAAGAGAGGGTTGGTAGACGTGGCTCTTCCCAGTGGAAGTTGGATGTAGAGGCTTTTCATCACAGTCAGTGTGGAAAATGCTGAGAGCTGTGAGCATCAAGATACGAGTCAGAAAGACCATCGTCCAAGTTCTTGGGAGAGCTGCATAGAGGGCGTCCAGCTGGCTCTGGCTACGACGCAGTGAACCGACTTCGAAGCCAACATATACGAGGTAAATACTGATCACTATGACCTTCCCTGCCATCTAGAAGCTGTACCGAGATTAGGGGCGAAACACCAAGTGATATATGGGCACTTGGCTGAAGACGTCTATGTTTAGCAGTAAAGCTGTATCTTCACAAGATTCATTTCGTTATTGATCAATTGATATTTTGAAGTTAATACATATGTACCGTGCATTTAGGCAACCTTTTGTGTACACAGTCAACTAGGTACGGGTTATTTGTACAATTTTAGAATTACTTGTACGAACGCACAGACAAAGGGAATGATGCGAGTATCAGTGGGCCAACATGTTGGCAACTAAGTTACTTCTTTTAAACATATATTTCTTAAGTTAGTTCACTTAAAGTTGATGTTAAATGGCCTCTGTCGCTTTACGTTTAACGCAGAGTTCGAGAAAACCCTTCGGATTTGTTAATTTCTACCGATGATCATTTCCATGCAGAAGCACCCTTATATTGAAAAGAAATTTATTCATATTAAATTTGATATACAATGTATGTTGTTCGATATTAGTTGTTTTTGATGTTTCCCATATAAATACCATGATACAGCCTTTTGTGAAGTCGCGTTTATCATGTTGTTGACTTCAAAGACAATATTTGAGCATATATAAACATTTGTAAAACGTCCGATCATATAAACTAAATTAACAACTAGGTAATTTTATCAAGGATTGTTAGTTACCGCATTCGAACGGTCAGTAAAATGTAAATTTACTGGGGGTCTAAACCAGTTTACGTGCACAAACCTCACTCTTATCCCAACAATTCTGAATAAAGAAAAAACGTAAAAGGTTAATCTTATCAAAGTATGCACTAACTTGACGGAACTTAATAAGAAAACAAATAATAATAAACTAATAGGTAAACCCCGAGTACTTCAATGATTCGAGATCCAAACTCTATCTGCAGGCGGACGAATACAATTCGGAGTACAAAATGCAAAAACTTTTCAAAGATACGATGCAGTCATTGTTTTAAACTATGAGCATCACACACAGTCTGCATTAGAGAATAAAAGGTTAAAAACTGTGTGCTCATAGAGTTTCATGATAAAAAAGGATCATTGTACTAAAGCTAGAAACAAAAAAGAAAACATGATAAAAAATAAGCGACATATATTAGCTAATCTTTTCTTCCAAATGATTACATATGTAACAGGAATCTGCAAAATTTTCAAAGGACTGAAAGCTTAGTTATGAAAGGATGCTATATTCGACCTTATATTTTGTTAAAGGAATTCATCTTCAAAACTTAAGTTTCCAGTTTCATTGTTTTGTAAATATTATTAACATGATATTTTGATGCAAACACTTTCAAAACTAATGATCTATATCACCGTTCTTACTTGTCTATGAGAACAAGTAAACGGATATCAACATCGGTAAGCGTGAAGTGTAAAACGTTTTCTAATCCAACTAGAAAATGCTGTTGTGAGGCTGCAGATTGAATACAAGATGCATCAAATGGCCGAGAAACTCCAATTACACGATATGGTGTAAAGCTCAATGACAATACAGCATCAGTAAATAAAGGTATAAAACCAAAGTTTACAAATCTTTGTAGAAACGATCGTATGTTTAAAGGACCTATACATAGTTGTTCTGGTATTGACCAGTACAGGACGAAATTATTCTTAAGGAATAACCACCATTGAATACATTAGATTAAAACATATCCAAAATCTGAAAAGATTGTTTGCGGTTATGACTAATAAGAACATTAACCCGGAATAAAATCGATTTCTGCATTGATTGAATTATTTTGAAAACATGCATTAAGGCATTAAATTGCATACGTGGAAACGTTTCAACAATGTGTGATATTCAATCAAGCCTGGAAGATCAATCACGTAATAACAATTACACCCTTCACACGATAACATTCAGAGCTGAATACAACCTATACGTCAATGTCAAATTAGTCGACTGAAAATCATTCATTCTCAATAGTGGGTTGATAGGACGTTAAGAAATTGAATTTTATTGAATGAAAACAGAGTGTTATAGCCGTTTCGGTGTATCTTTCAATTCAATAATTAACTAACAAATAAAAAAGATGCAATGTATCGCCCAGGACATCATATTTATAAATATTATGTTTATATTATGTACGTATCATCCAATCATTACTTAAGTATTTTCTTAGCCTTTTCTAACAATAACTAATTTACCTGCCTCTCATTTGTCACAGACATTACATAGTTAGGTTTCGTTTACATTGATACATATTTGTCTTTTTTTTATTATTTGAGCAAGCTAATTAGACAACGCTTCTGAAGGTTTACGACACAGTCATGTTCAGTGTAATTGTTGTTTTGTTTTGCTATCTATCTTCCGATAAGATCGCGACTAATTAAATAGACGTAAACAAATAAACGAATAATCTCATAACGTCCTTCGCAATAGCAGCTGCAAACTTACATGTACGTTTCCATATAACATGTGTTTTTCCATTGAAATAACTAATTGGCTCTACTTGAAAAGGCTGATTCTAGTTATGTCGGCTATCATTTTTAAATATCATTTTGCGTGCGTACATTGCGTGCTGCTCGTAACAATACGTTTATCAAATACGCCTAAACTGCTGAAACTTGAAAACAGGGTCGATCCAATTAGCCAGGAAATTTCAGGAGGGTTGAACTTATTCACTAGAGGTGCTGGTATTGTGTTAAAGTGATACCTTTTTCAAAATCAGTACATACACATGTACATATAATTTTTCTAAAAGATTGGTGAATACCTAAAGATTTATTGTGGTTTACTATAGTCCCATAAGGTAGAAATACCGTGTTTTACGCTCATTTCTTTCAAATTAAACTCCGTATCCTTCATAAGAATCATTGTTTTCGATACTTATTCATCTTTTTTGGAATATTAAAACAATATTATTAATTGTATGAGATCTTCTCTGGGTGTAATAGTGCATCTTTAAGTGAAGCAATGACTTTAGTAAAATCGATTTGCAATCTTGATTTATGTGTGCTGATCATCATATTAGTTTACTGAATGGCACATGTTTCATAACCTGAATGTATCTTTAGATAATATATATATATATAAGCTGAACACACCCTGTGGCAAATGTTGGGAAATCATCGTTAATGATTGACATTAATCAGCCGAAGTTTGTGGAACTAATATGTACATCATTGGTTGTTAAATAATAACATAATTACCTATCAACCATACATATTTGCTTGAAACAGGATTTTATGAATATGATCTTGAAATTGAATCTGATATCGAAATTGGGTTTCACAGTTTTCTTTAAGATGTGTGCATTTGCATTGTGTATTTTGGGAAAATAAATGTTTTGTGTTATGATTATATTCTAATGTTGGTTCTATGAATTTATAAATGTTTTTTTAATTCTAATTTAATATCCCTTTCAATTTATAATGTTGATAAAAACGGGCTATATATAATATGATATAAACACCTTAAGTGCAAACAAATTTTCTCCTAATGCAACATGCGTGATGCATTGTTTTCAAATTGATATTCACAAGGGGGTCAATGTTTATCTAAGTAGTATACATAAACACAACGGCCACTACCCTGTGTTTAATGAAAATTTTAAAGCTGGAAAAGGATATACATATTAATAAACGGGATAGATAAATAAATGACGTCACTGACCGTGCTACACATGCCATAACTGTTGATGATTAGTTTCAACAACGATTGTCTTTTGTATGCTATATATGTATTCATAGACGCTCATGTAGTTGTTTCCAAAGAACAACTCTTACTAAGTGTTTTTACGTATAGCATTTTTTCTAGAAAATTTTCTTGAAATTGGCCGATCAAAATACTACAATCAAATATTTAAAATGTACCACCACTTTGCAGTTGAACGATTCGAGTTTTATATTTTGTGTTCAATAGGACATTTATTATCTTTTGTCAAAGTCACATTTTGACGACATATTACACTTTTTCTCATTACAAACTCATTGAAACGTCGCGACTGACAGAAAAAAAAACATGATGTGTACTCAAATATATATAGACAACATTCGGCAGACCGGTGCACACTTTTACAATGGTCAATGTAAACAACCAAGTATAAAACTGAGTAAGTGCAAAAGTTGTTCCCAGTAAAAATAAAGTTTGTTATTTTTTTACAGATCTGAGACGTTCAAAGATCATTATGTCAAGATATCACAATATGTTATGTTTTGTAAGTTTTTTTGTTAAGGAAATATTATATTTGTATTGTTCTTGTAACGAGAAATTGGTACCCGATGTATGTATTGTATCGTATTGCTGTTGTCCCTATTTTTTCCATATTTGGGACAATATAGCTGCATTAAAATTATTTTATTCAAATGTTACTACACAGACATAACACACCTTACATTATTACAAAAACAAATGTAGTTGCCTTTATGTTCTGGCTTTCGTATGTAAAATGATTTTTATTATAGGAAATATGTAGAAGAAGCCCGGCAATCAAAGTTCTTTTAAGATATGCGGATTTTCCACCATCTGTAATGATTGGTTCATTTAAATGTTACTACACAGACAAAACTTGTCATAACACACCTCACATTATTTCAAAAACAAATGTAGTTGCCTTTATGTTCTGGCCTTTGTATGTTAAGTGACTGTTATTATAGGAAATATGTAGAAGAAGCCCGGCAATCAAAGTTCTTCTAAGATATGCGGATTCTCCACCACATGTAATCATTGGTTTTCCCATATTGATTGGTTGTCGTGGTTCAAAAAGTACCGGGATTGTAAAACAGCCCATAATTGTTGGCCGGAAGATAATACTGCATAATTAACCAGAAAAATTATTCCATGTGCGTGACTTGAAATGTTTATGTTTTACTACGAATAACAGTCGAGAGCTGTGCAAACGATAAAATATAACGAATCTGAATAGTGTACTTTTTTCGAGTGTATCCTATGACCTATGGATAAAGGTTATCTAAGTTCTTTAGAAAAACATTTGTTCTAGAATCCCTAATTTAGTATTGTCGTACCAGTTATAGTGAATAATTGAATACATTGTGTAAAATCTTTGACATATGGAAGGGAATTGAATTAAATCAAATATATTTGTTCTCGATTGATGTTGGATGTGAAACCATTTAAAAATAGTAATGCTCATTATCATCTCTTTAAATGTTATATGAACGCAAGTCAATGAAAAGACACCATCGGTTAACGCAAAGTGTGAACTTGTTTCTTAGATAAGACAAGAATACGATTGAAAGGCTGAAAATTAAATGCAAAGTCGATGAGATCGTCCAGGAAACTCCGATAACTGGTGAGGATATCCCTGATTGGCAGACTAGCTACTTCGACATGCGTTGAGTGGGCAGTGGATTTTAGAACAACAATTCGAAAAAAAATATGTGTCTGGATAACACCATGCATCATTAGCTGTGTGAACGTGGGATTAATTAAACATTCCCTTTACAGTTTAAAATTAACAGAAACTCGTCAAACCCAAAGTGAGAGAAAACACAGAGCACGTAAAACGTTAGAAGAGACCCGTCAAGGGACAGCTGGAAAATCTCTGTTTTCATTGTTAATGATTGAACATCAAACAGGAACTGTTGGCATAGATAATATTTGTTCCATTCATTTGGGTTTAGATGGAACATTATAAAAATATTGAATAATTGAAAATAAAGATGTTGGAACGAGAACTACTTGAAGCATGATTATATAAGATAAATGTATAGAACAGCTAAAGAAAAAAATGTAATAAACCGGTTTTATATCAGAAATTGTATCTCCGTCGAAGAATACATATGTATCAAAAACAGAACGGTAAATAGAATATATGACAAACTACAGAAACAAGCACAGTAGCCAAACATTGAAACATATACCCCGTTTAATGGCACAGGGTAAACGGCAAAGCCAAACGCCACAGCACAAAACTCGACAAACAACAAAGTGCAAATAAATTATATAAAAACTAGGTGTGTTTATCCAACGATTGTTAGGTACCGCTTTTAAAGTTTTAAAACCTTATACTAAATGAGACCGATATTTGCTTTGAGCTGCAAGGAAATACATTTGGAAATGGATTTGAATAGAGCGGGTGTTACTCCCTCTCGCTCAGATATTCATTTCCATGACGAAATAAAACCCGTGTTTTTATCACAAGTTGAGATGTATCACATACTGATGCACAACAACAAGCAACTAATTGATGATATCAAAAAAAATAAAAATATATATATATATCTATTATTTATTTTATTAAAAACAAAATATTATATAAAAATATATTACTGTATCAAGGCAATGTGACGAGCACCTGTGTTATTAAGTCTAGCTCAGGCCGCTGGCGGATCATTGGAACAGCAGACAGTTCATATTGCTTGGACAAAAGAGACACTCACTTTTTAAGTGATAATGATCACATTGTGGCTGTTTGTAATCTCCTTTGGGTTGGCTTTGGTATGCTGAAGTCTGGTTTCGTAGGAAACGTCAGTTAGTTATCATCGATTGAACAAGAAAGGCACTTATTTAAAAATAATAATTCTTAGTTTTCACCTTGTTGCCTCCGGTCTATACTTTGTGTTGTGTGTTTATATTTAGCTATATGAAGAGAAAAGGCCTTTTGTGCCCAAGTCAACACATTTGGTGATGTTGTTTTGCGAGTTTTTGTAATTATTTAAGAGTTAAATGGTTACTCTGTAGCTGTAAAAGCGTTTGGGCTTAGAACAAAGGCCAGTTCCTATCATTATATAGGCAAGGGGCATTCACAGGAACTATTAAAGTTACATACTGCTACACGTATTGTTCTGACTTTTTGTTTGGCGCTGTCGGTTTTTGTCGCGATATACGGCACGTGATTAAGTGAGAGATGTTCCTACCATTATATAGGCAGTCACTGGAACTGTTGAAGTTACATACTGCTACACGTATTGTTCTTAATTTTTGTCTGGCGCTGTAGGTTTTTGTCTAGATATACGTTTAGGTAAGAGAACTTCCTAGCATTATATAGGCAAGGGGCACTCACTGTAACTATTGAAGTTATCTACTGATACACTTTTGGTTATCAATTCATGTTTGGTGCCCTATTGTTGTATTTTCAAGTAGCACGAGAGAGAATGTTGATACAAGAAAGGCTTCGGGATAGTAGTTTTTTTCGTCAGTGTTTAAAGTTTGTAATTTTCTGTGATTACTTTAAAAAGCCAATTTTAAGTTGTTTGTATAATTAGAATGGTGAGTATTGTCTAACTTTACGAACACAAATAATATAATCATGAGTATAATTATCTAAAAGGCGAGAAGGCAGAAACAAAATCAATACAGTGTTTGTGGAAGACCTCGCGGAATGGCTTTTACTTTACTATCTACATCACCCTGTGGTTTAAGTGAATAACGTGGTATTTTTCCACTAAGAAGTTATGGAACAATTACGCCCAATTTACTTGTGGTCGTTTAGATAGTGGAGTTCATGTGTAGACAGAAAGAAAGAAAACACCCTCATACATGGTGCAATAACAGCCTCCAGGCTGTCAAAAGTGATCGCAAACGTTCATATGCAACTGTATGCATTTTAAGATAAACGAACAATCGAACTAGTAGCTCATAGATACGAATGTGAATGTAAAGCTTAGTTCTGTTCAGGGACAGCCCTGTTAAGGCAACGCCTTATTTCATATGTTTTACCTACTCA
Organism: Mya arenaria; assembly: GCF_026914265.1. Lineage (NCBI taxonomy): Eukaryota > Metazoa > Mollusca > Bivalvia > Myida > Myidae > Mya > Mya arenaria. Next base: position 48,900,440 of record NC_069122.1, read on the forward strand.
AACAAGCATGGTCAAACAAAGTGGATTGTCAATAATAAAAATAATATTTTTATACTGGGAACAATTAACGAACATATTTGCTTAATAAAATTCAGATTCAAAATTGACGATAGCTGGAATTTACACTTTCCGTTTTCCATCTAAAGTGTTCGGCAGCTGCAGGGAATTGTTAAAGGAACAACGCGGCCACAACTATTCTGCATCAGGTGAAATTTAAAAGTTTGTTTTATACTAAACAATTAACATTACATGTAAAACATCTACATGAACTTTTCGCAAGAGCTAAATATTTTAGACAACACAGTCTGTCATACATACAACTTGATACATATATAACACAAATCTTAAAACCAATCCGATGCATCATATATTGACATATCAAAACTACGATGTCTTCCACAGACACTCATCAGACACAAATCGCTTTAGAAATACTTCAGCATTCATCCATTGCATCTTAAATAGTTTTTGGCATCCATCGTTTACAGAGTGATTGAACACGGTGACCAAAGCAATATTCAGACAATGTGATATCCTTTCTAATATAAATGTGAGACATATATGAGGGACAGGTTTACAATTCATTGAGAATACTAACGAAACGGATAACGGCGATATCTTACCATGCAAATTATAGTTCAAACATGTTAAATATTCAAGCTTTTTGACAGTGTTTATAACACAACTGTCAAGGAAGCCTGCAACTGAAGTTCTTAGATTATACTAAGTACTTAGTTCAAAAGTCAAATTTCGAAAAGATAATCCAAAGAAGACAAGAATTTAAAGGTACGCTATTAACTGAAATGCTCAGACCAGTTCCAGAAAGGCACTCAATAGTCTATGCATAAAAAGATAAAAAGAACATACATTTTAGATTTGCAAGTAAAATATATTTTACTGGAAAATATTTGGTCATTGACGTGGAATATATCAAAGCAATTACGGTTAATATGCTCTTGCAATACAATGTGATTAATGTTATATATTCCCTGCAGACAATCAATAATGAGTATTTCATTGACATTACTTTCAATACTGTCTCTCAGGGGTTTCGTTATGAAAATACTTGATAATTTTGGTCTGTTTCAGACATCTAAACGATCTTTGGGATAAACTTCGCGTCATATTTTCCGACGGAATGAATAGTTCCATGTCTAGTAATGCATTTGTTTTCTATATCAATCAGGTACACCGTTATTTTCGGTTTACATAAACAATGCATTGCACGTTCTTTAATGCACGCATGCATTCATTTGGGCAGTAACTTTCATCCATCACGTTGCGAAGCCATATAGCGTCTAGTAAATAACTTATAACACAAGGGTATCATTACTTTTTTTCACAACACAACTTTTACAGCGTATGAAAATTCACACACCTATACCAGCATGAACAATTTTATAGATATGAAGAATACAACTGTTCCTTGTTTAATTATTGTGTTTATATGACGAGATTGATAGTGTGGTGTGCAAACAATTATATAAATATATTTCAATTATCCGTAAAATTTAATTTGAACACATCAATTATCCTTGATTTGTGCTTGATGTGCTGAAATCAATTGTACCAATACAGCATGAGCCACTATCGGTGTGTATTTGGTTTTAACTTAAATATTCCGTTGCAAGTTTGGAATAAACAGTATGTTATCAAGCGCAGGTGAAAAATACAGTGCGTAAAACAATCCTGACAAGGGGCTTAAGGAAAAACCTTTTTTTTAATTTACATTAACACTCTACATTATGCTACATAGACAATGTTTGTTTCATTGTTTGTTCAAGGTTAAGAATAAACAATATGAAAACAATGAATATATAATAAACGATATGAAAACAATAAATATATAATAAACAATATGAAAACAATAAATATATAATAAACAATATGAAAACAATGAATATATAATAAACAATGAGTACGTTTATTCTCGAATTACTTGAAGAACGATATATATGATGTATTTAAAGAATATAAATAACAACAACAGTGCCTTTTAACAGGATTTAATTCAGAAATCGATTGTGTCTGTGTCTTCGAATTTGTTCGCAATAAAGATTTGAACATATATAGTACAAACACAATACTCATTAATTGGATATATACTTATTGCATTGTGTTTACTCTTGGAGTGGAGTAAATGTGTGTATTTGTGAAACATCATACTGAAAGAACAATAATTTTTTGGCTATATACTCCAACGAAACACATTCGGAAATGGATTTGCATATAGCGGATAATAGTAACACTGGGTCAGATATTCGTTTCCATGGCGAAATATAACCAGGGTGTTAACACAAGTTGACATTACTGTCTTTCATATCCTAAGCGCATTTTACCACCTACTTCTTTATTTTGTTGACGTTCACCTTTCACATTATCCATCAAATTATAACGATTACATAAATATACAAATAATTACAATGTCAACACCATTAAGAGCAACTTCAATGAGTAACAGAAGCTAGGCATAGTATAAGCTATCATAGCTTGCTTCTCAATTCTGTCAAATTATTGTGTTTTGTGCATATTTCATTTGTCTACATTTTATGTATTAATACCTCCGTCAACCATTTAATATTGAATATGCTGTAACTGTGTTTATCATTAAAATGTTATTGAAATAAATACTGTTTAAACCAACAAAAGTTGAGATGCATCACTGACTTATGCACGACAACAAGAAACTTATTTACGAGATAAATGTTAAAATTATATAATTTTATGTTATCGAGAGTTTGATATTTATAGTGTGTCTCGTGTATGTAACTATTCAGTATAAACGAAGGTCGTCTCAACACTTTAATAGCTAAGTAAAAAACTGGCGCCCGGCTAAAGACTGTTCGAACGATGCCACGAAACCGTATTTAAAGCAAAAGGGTTTTTCTTTCAGTATGTTATCTACAACAAATGACGGGGAGTATTATGTTTGACAGCTACTGTATTTGTCAGGCTGATTTATTTACACATGACATGAATTCCATATTTAACAATAGTTAATGCATATACCTCACAGAAAACTCGTTAAAAGACTACACACGGCAAAAGCGCCTTGTTCATTACAATTATCAGTAGTTTTTTGATGTTTTTAACTTTATTATTTTCGTTTTACCATATTGTGTTTGTTTTTTGTGATGTTTGTTTCAATCGTAAAAACATTATTGCAATTATTTTTACTTAATCGTTATGAAGCGTACATTCCAGTTGAGTTGTGTTTTTTAAGAACTTTAATGTATACAATATAGTTAGTTTATATACGTTTATATTATCATTATAGGCAACAAGAAATCTAGATCATGCTAATAAGCGAATGAAGCAACCAGGACTGAATAACATCTGAAAAATCACTTTAATGTTTACATAATTGCTTCACTAAGCCACTAAACCACAATACAATCTCTTTCTCTTAATAAGTCCATGATTTTATTATCTTTAAAGTTTTATTTCACATCGCAGGAAAGAACATTGGCAATCCTATTAACGCACAAAACTCTTGGGAAATCAGTTGCAGGAAAATTGGATAATAGTGAAAACCGAGATTGAAGAGGTAAAAGAACAAATTTGACTTTTGACAAATGATTAATTTTTATTTAATTTGATATACCAAGTATTTGTTTCTTTACCATCAATATATAAAGGTATGTTGCATTGGATTTCAATGCTCCAAAACAATTTAATGTGGCTACTAGAGTTTTGTACCTTTACATTCTGTTTATCAGCAATAGCGTGAGAAAAGTGACGTCATTTAAGAAAATCAACCAATCAAAAACGATATTTTCACTGTAATGAATGTAAATGCACTGAAAATTACATGAAAAATTACCGAAAATTCATCACGTTTCGGATAAAGACAATATGCACAAAAGAGATAGTTATAGATCCATTCGCTTTTTCCGCTTTGATTTGAAAAACGAGTGATAACATTCACTTTATGGCTTGATTGTTGTTTTGAATGAAATATAAGACTTTGAATTTAAGTTTTTATTTATGCGTTTCTTCAAAAGGGTTAAGAAGAAACTAAACTGTTTTCTGATTGAGTTTCAATATCCATAGATGAATAGGTTTCTGATGTCAAACTATGTTTTGACATGTGTATATGTTCAAGTGTTAAATGAGTGTCAACGTGTCTTTTTGCTCTATTTAGGATCTAATGGACATTTCTTGAATGGCTATATACGGCAGTTGCACAATAATTATGTACTAGTTTAAAATAATATATAGGAACATAAATAAAACAAGAGTTCTAAAAAATAAACAACTTAAACAAATGCTGTGCCAGCATCAGCAGCAGGAGGAGTTTATTCGATATTCAACATTGATAGATAATTGCCTGAGGTTTCTCATGAACTTTTAAACCATGGATAAAAAACTTCGTTCTATAAATATACATGCATTATATGAACATTGCCGAGCAGCGACATTTCATCCGAAATCATATCTGCGATATTATTATAGATATTATTTTAACTAGTAGAATCGTGGATACACTTTTCGAGCTAACGATAAAGGGTGAACTATTCCGCTACAGTTTCAAAGACATCGGGCAGCTAATATGTCTGTTACTATATTTAAAATCATTAATTTTGTTATTTAATAACCTTACGTATTCAAACATCTCTAAATTCTAAAATTGATATCAATGAAATCATATCATAAAATAAATCAAACAGATTAATTCTTTTTTTTCAGAGGAGCCTATATATAACTGATATTAACGAAGATGGCTTATCATCTCCAACAGAAGACCCGGCGGAATTTCCAGATACTTGTGTAGCGTGCTAAGAAGTACTTGGAAGTTATTTCTGATTGCTTCATCGATAACGGGCAGTTTACAATCAATGGATTATTGGTCTGTGGTTTAAAAACCTGATAAATATTTTTGAAAATGTGTCACCACTGGATTGCGATTTATGAATATTCAGATAGTTATACTCACTCCCAGTATGTAAGTCGAAAACTCTTTTGACAAAAGATTTTTTTTATCTGTTATTAGACCAGCGGTTAATAAGAATAGTTGCAGCAAAGATTTCAAGCAAACAGTATTGTATTTGTAAACATGTAATATTTCTCTCAGACTGGACAAAGCCAATTATGTGACGGTAATGTCTAAAAAATCAAGGTCATTATTGAAGTTTATGTGATGATTAAGCGTAATACGACCATTCGTGATTATTCTATCATTTGTATAATACAAGCATACTTTCATAGTAAATTCAAGTTGACAGTGATTTGTTTGTTGTTATCTTTGAACTAAATAAATTCCTCAATAGTGAACTACGTTATTAAGCTCAGGATGGATAGGTGTTATGTCAATTATCAAGGAAACAACAAATAGCACTCATTTATTTATAGTTTAATAAGAAGCTTGGATATGTTTTGGGCTGATGATACTAGTCGACACCTCCTGATTAGAATTCTGTACAATATTGTTAAAGGGACTGTACTCAGTATGATGAAATAGCAAAAATAAATTGTCGAAAACTGACATAAACTTGGTATCGATGTGTACAATGCATTGAAACTTACTAACTGAAGTACAACCTAGTTTACACTTAATTAATTTCGAAGTTTTTTTGGGTATTTTCCCATTGCTAATGATAACTAGGTATGTATACCTCGTAGAATTCATTCCTTATGCGTGGCTAGTAGATGTTATTTAGGGGATATTACCAAGTTAGGTATATAGCTAAAGTATTCCAACTGTAAAGGGTAAGCCTTCGCAGCACAGTGGATAAAACCTTGCTCTGCAATTTTGACTACCCCGTTTCGAACCCGGTCTCCGACTCGATTTTGTTTTTACATTTTGGGAGATTCGTTACAAATAAAACACAAGAAAACCAGTCACCTGTGGAGTCCTTCTTTTCCTTCGTAGAATGTTTGCAAAATATCGACCGCAAACTTTTGAGAATGATTAATTTATACGGGCTTGAAGACAAACGCGAAGCATTTGTCTGTACAAGCCCTCATACGGTCTATTCGTGTATGCAAGGGACAACTTCTTTTTTGCCGGAGTGATAGGCATTAAAAAATTTGGGCACCACTGAACCGTGAAAATGAGAACCAGACAAGCTCGTCATACATTGTTCATATAAAGCGCGTGCATGCCGGCAAGCAAATTGTACATGTTTAGGGCGGGGTTTGACCTCCGTTAACCAATGAAATTAAATACGGAAATACCCGAGGTACATGTACAATCCACCTTCGGCACTTCCTTAAAAGGAGTGGAGAACACGTATAATGAATACACGTCTAAAGAGTACTTCTTTTGACCGGAAATTATATTTCATAACTCTGCAATAATAATACAAAACGAACAGGGTTGTCATAACAAATTTGTTTTTTACCCCACATCTTAAAAAATACCGTTTAAACTGTTTATCTAAATAATTAAGTTAAATGTATTTATGCGCATTTTACGACAGCTGATGTAAACAATGATTTGCATATAGGCACATTGCAGGTGCGCGTGACGTCTTCCTTCAATGTGTCTGTTATATTGAAACTTTCATCATGATGCAATAACACGGATTTAACGTTGCTTTCACGGTGAGTTGTACTAAGAATTTTACTTGTTATTGTAAATTCAATCGTTCATACGGGCTTGAAGACAAACGCGAAACGTTTGTCTGTACAAGCCCTCTTACGGTTTGTACGTGTATGCAAGGGACTACTTCTGTTTTGTCGGAGTGATAGACATTAAAAAATTTGGGCACCACTGAACCGTGAAAAGGAGAACCAGACAAGCTCGTCATACATTGTTCATATAAAGCGTGTGCATGCCGGCAAGCAAATTGTACATGTTTAGGGCGGGGTTTGACCTCCGTTAACCAATGAAAATCAATACGGAAATACCCGAGGTATATGTACAATCCACCTTCGGCACTTCCATAAAAGGAGTGGTGAACACATATAATGAATACACGTCTAAAGAGTACTTCTTTTGACCGGAAATTATATTTCATAACTCTGCAATAATAATACAAATCGAACAGGGTTGTCATACTAATTTTGTTTTTTTACCCCACATCGTAAAAAATACCGTTTAAACTGTATATCTAAATAATTAAGTTAAATGTATTTATGCGCATTTTACGACAGCTGATGTAAACAATGATTTGCATATAGGCACACTGCAGGTGCGCGTGACGTCTTCCTTCAATGTATCTATTATATTGAAACTTTCATCATGATGCAATAACACGGATTTAACGTTGCTTTCAAGGTGAGTTGTACTAAGAATTATACTTGTTATTGTAAATTCAATCGTTCATACGTTACTGTTTGGACACCATAATGACATAACGTTGGTTTTTACGGATAATGAACAAGCTAAATTGATGCAATCGGTATCCAGATATGACCTTCAGGTCATAATTTATGGCTCGTCACTATACATGTCAAACTAATTGTTAACTGTGCGATTGTGTACTTCGTTGTATTGAATTGTAAAATTAAAGTATTGAATAAAAATGTTAAAACTTAAGTAGTGAAAACTAAATCTTAAAAAACATTCCTTTGTGCATTCATTGTGCATGCTTATGGTAAACCTGAGAAGAAAAGTGAGCCTGGTGTGGGGCTCAGACTCACGACCGCAGGAACACTAGCACAGCGCTCTTGCCAACTGAGTTAAATGGGCAGCTGGTTTCAACTCACACAGACTAGACTCGTCCGTCCATTAAAGGGGCTGTCTCACAGATGATAAAATAGCGAAAAGAAAAGAAAATTGTCAAAAAATATCATAAATAAATTAAATTTGGCATCGATCTGTGACACAGTCCCTTTAACCATTTAGGCCGACTTTTACTGCTGTCACGATTGTGGGTATCCTGAGTGTAAGTATGCCCAGTTTAAAAATTAAAAAAGTTTACAGTATTTAATTTATATTTTTGTCATGGCGGAGTGGGGCAGATAACTAGCGAATACTTTAAGCGATAAAGATGTATGAATGAAATTACAGAAAAACCACTTCAGCACAAACAATGAAATCAAATGTTTAGTAATTCATAATGTGATTGACAGGAGAGGGTTCGGGGTATCCCCTCCCGACAACCATCAAATTTGGCATGTTTGACCTGGTTTCAACAAGCATTATAATGTGAGTATTATAGATTATGAACCCGGGGGAGGTTTAAGCATAAAAGGCAGTGTTTCTTTTTGGCAGAATTACATGATTACGCTTACAGCGTCTTACCGGTGATTTTTAACAAGGTTTTCAGAAGGATACCTTTAGGCGAGATGAAATGTATTGACATGTCTCGCTTAAACTGGCACATATTTCCGCACAGAATTTCTTTATACATATAGATCAAAAATAACTGTGGTCTCACGCCACATAGCATGCGCTTCTAAAAATAGGCATTTTTTGGTTTCCCCAAGTCTGAGGTGGTAAGCGCTTATTAAAATGTATTGTGAATCTGGTTACAACCGGTGTCTGCCTTATTTCTAAACGACATTTGCAACAAAATGACAGCTATTAAATGTGAACAAACACTAATTACAGAATAAATTGATTAAACTTGAAAGTTGTGTTATGGTAAAAATCTTATATATATGTAAATAAATGTAACTGTGTTCGGTATAATAAAATAAATATTGCATGGCTTCCAGTGTGACAGTACATATTGTCAACATTCGGGTAAATATTTATATAATGACATATTTTGGGATATTACTCAGGACAAAAACATTGTACGTATATGCTTAAGAAGACTTTATATCAAAGTAATAGCACTGATTTTGTCATAGTTAAGGGATAGAGTTTCTATCCTATTTTTATCAGAAATTAAACAGCTTTTTATGTAATTTATATTCTGACATGTGTGATACCTTTTTTTTCATTTATTGTGATTTCTGATGTTAAAGCTGCACTCTCACAGATTGAACGTTTTGACAACTTTTTTTTATTTTTTGTCTTCGAACGAACAAGTTTTTGTGTAAATATCTGCAAACCAATGATAAAAGACTTCTGACAAAGATCAGATCACAGCTTTTCATATTTCCGTCCCAAAAACGATGTTTTATGCATTTTTAATAAACCGTTAGTAACGGTTTAAGCCATAAAACATTAAATTTGGATTGAAAATATGAAAATCTGCGATCTGATCTTTTCTCAGCAGTCTTTCATCACTGGTAAGCAGATATTTACACACAAAAAAAATCTAATTCCAAGACAAAAATTTAAAAAAAAGTTGTCAAAACAGTAAATCTGTGAGAGTGCAGCTTTAAGTAACAGTAAAACTTTTACTGCATTTTGATATTTTCCTCCATAATCAAATGTGTGCAGAAATGACAACCTCAAATAAGTGGATTTTTCTTTATTTTATATCAATGCTTTAAAGGAAAACAATTAAAAGCAAAAAGTACTTGCTTTAGTTAATGTACAAGCAGGAAAGTTATTAACCACTTCTCAACTTGACAATCATGTACATTACACTGCTGAATTAAGACCATGTAGTAGTAACTTTCAATCCATTCTTTTTCAATAGATTATCAGTTATTCAGTATAAGCCTTAAATATATTTTAGCATTAACTTATTCATTCACTTATGTTGCCCTCCACATTCAAATGATAAAACATTTGAAACTTGTAAGGCTCACTTTTGTTTTCATTTCCAATTTAAAAAAAATTCATGCATTTTTTTCTGTTACTTTTTTATATATTTATTTTCTAATTACAGACTTATTCTACAACATTACTATAAACGAAACACTTATGTGATGGAAATATATTGCAGATATTGAAATGTGCTTTAAAAAATATACTAGTTACTAGTTTTTGAACATGAAAGTAAACCCCTTAAATCTTTTGGTTTGAAAAAATGAAGTTTTAATAAAAGTTGAGTAATGTTCTTATGTTTGACCCTTCCCTCAATGGGCAATTTATTGCATTCATATTTTTTATAAAAAACTTCCTAAACTTTTATTTTATTTGTATTTTTTTCTGTGTAAGCAATATAGTTTTTTTCAAATGTGATAATGCTTTTGACATGTAATATTAAAAATAATTGTTTTATTTACTGTTAATCAGGGATTATACTCATGCATTTGGTCAAAGGAATGTTTTACTGATGTTGCAGTTAAATCAACAATTTTTTTTAAAATGGATAGTGTTGAAGTTAAATCTTCAAATATGAGTATTGAATGTTATTGTTACAAGAATATATACTCATCTTTTACTCTTTTTTTTAAATTGTCTTCAGTATCAGCTGAATGTTCATGTTTTATCCTCATTATAATTATATGCTACCTAGTTCTTGTTTATAATAATTGATAATTTGTCTACTGCCACATAACTGTATGCATTTCACCTTACTCATTTACAATGGCCATGTGCATATTTATCTCATATTTTATAGCTTTAGTTTATAAATGTATGTAGATAGTGTATCTATGTAAATTAAGGACCCATAAATAAACTGTGAAATACTTACTGCTTGCTTTATGAAAGGTGTGAAAGACCAATACTTATAAGGATTTACATCTGGTAATAGGAACCATTTCCTTCACACTACTTAGCCGATTTCTTTCACTTTGGTCTTAATTATGCACCAGTCAATTGTAACCACGCCCCCCCCCCCCCCCAGGTCCGGGGGTATACTGGGGATAGCCAGGGAAATGGGCCGTGTTTTTACCTTTCGGGTGTATTTGTTCAATGGAATGTTTTACTAATGTTGCAGTTAAATCAACATATTTTATGAAATGGATACTATAGTCTAAATTATGCACCAGTCAATTGTAACCACGCCCCCACCCCAAGGTCCGGGTGTATACCGGGGATAGCCCGGGATATGGGCCGTGTTTTTACCTTTCGGGTGGCCCCGGAGTGCCGGTTGAATGCGGTGGATTTGTCTTCGCTTTAAATATAGCGGGGAATGGGCCTTACCTAGGGTCCCTGGGGTACGGGGGCATTTGGCTGGGATTTTACCATCTGTTCGTACCCGCAGGGCGGGGATTTTAGCCGGGGTTGGCTGGACCGAAATTCAACCTCCCCGCTATTCCCCGGACCAGGGGAGCCGTGGTTACAATTGACTGGTGCATTACTAATCAAAATACTAAGAGACCATGCAAAGTACAGTGTGTATATACTAGTGATGGGCAATCGGCTTGGATTTTCATAACCGATTAATCGGAGACCCTGATTGATCGATTATCCGATTAATCGGCTGTAATCGGACAGTATCACAAAATCATTTTCTGATGTATATATCAATAAGGACCTTAGTTTTCATGTGTATTTTATTTCTTATGCTTCAGTCAGAAAATAGGTATTATTTCTGGCATATTGAATAATGGGGGGGGGGGGGGGCTTGGTTACAATTGACTGGTGCATTAATTAAACCGGTTTTGAAAATTAAATTGAAAAAAATGAGACATAACACATCGGTTTTGGATGGCATTAGCTATTAAAAATAACGAGTAATTGGAAATTAAATAAGCAAAACTTTTCTCACGTATTTTCGGAGTTGGACGGCAAACATTTCCATTCTTCAAACAGTTTTTACATTGATCTTGACGTTCATTTCAATATGTGAGCACAGCTGGGGTCGATCAAGCCTAGTTTCATAAGAATCTGGGCTTGAATGACCCTAACCATTTTGCTGGAATAATTTGCAGTTGTCCAGCACCTGGACGACCGATATCCAGGGTAATCCAGGGTAATGATACATTTTTAGATCGATGTCCCCCCTGGCCGTCCGCCATTATAAAGCTATTTGAACGCAAATAAAAACTAAATGAAAGTACTGTTAAACTCAAAGTATCGGTTACTTCCCTTAGCTCTAAGTTACTGCTCTATATAAAGTTGGAAATTTACTGGATTCAAGCAAACTTTTTTTCGGTTATTCGATTATGGAACGATGAGGTCGCCGATCCCCAAATTAGGAATGTCTGCCGATATAATCGATTATCGGCGATCATCGGCCCATCACTATATATCACCTGTTTCCAAAATAATGTTTTGACAGTGCTCCGTCAGACGGCTATATTGTGAAAAGGTTTGTCGAAGTGTTTTAAGAAACTAAACTCGCAATCAAAATTTGGTTAAAGAACGAAGGTAGGGCTCCGTAATCGGCGTAGACTGTTTCATTTACAATGGTGAAAAAAAGTATAGTTATCTTTGTTTAAAGCATTTTTTCAAATCAAAATATTGCCTTCCGACGTAGCATTTATGACGCAATTTATCACGTGGTATACACACACTGAAAGTATGGACTGTACTGGACTGTAGACCCGATATAAAAATAATTATACAGCTGAAACGCACATTCAAAAAAGCCTCTTCGTCCTTGCCATATGAATATTCATAAATTAAGGCTCTGTGCTTTACTTGAAAGAACATGTACTGAAAAGTTTGCGACTTGTTTATATAAAACAACTAGTTGTTCTTGATGGCCCGAGAGGCCAAAAATGCCGGCCGCGATGTATTGTACAACATGTGTTTCATAAAAAGAACTACGATTCCGGCAATAACACTTCAAGCCCATAGAGGCAGCGCCTTAGTTCATATTATTTAATTTGATATACTTAGTCTGTTTTTTATCATCAATATATATGATATGTTGCATTGGATATCAGTGCTCCAAAACATTTTAATGTGCCTACTTGACTTTTTTTACTTTACATTTTGTTTATCAGCAATAGCGTGAGAAACGTGAAGTCATTGAAAAAGATCAACCCAGCAAAATGAATCTTTAATATCAAAAAACGATATATTCACTGTAGTGAATGTAAGTAAGCAAGTAAAATTTACCGAAAATTGATCATGTTTCGGTTAGAGTACTGAAATTGGGTTTATTTGTATGAATTAATAGATTATATCATTTTTGTATGATTTGTGTTATTGCTTCGGCCCAATATGTAAAGGTTATTGAATTGATATTAAAAAAAACGCATGAGTGATTTCTGGTGCGGGCAAAATGCGTCATGTCTAACATTATTCACAATCGTTCTTATTTCATAGATTATTCCCGTCTCATCAATGAACATAAGGTTTTCAATAGTATGCACAAAATGAACGAGAATATTGCTGCTTAAATTTGACTGATAGAAGGAGACTATGCAAACAATTATATATCAAACATGCTTAAATAAAGCTCAATGTAACTATACGTTGCTAAATATAAACCAACTTCTGTTAAAGTTCATATTACTTAAACAAGAAGATCTTTCGCTTGAGGTGATGTCATCTCCACAATTCGGCAAAATTATGCTGTACGATCATGTGCGATTGCAAATCGGTTCTACGGGATTTGCAATGATTATAGCAAAGGTATAAACAAAAAATAATGATTGCTTCGATAGCATAATTTGCAATACTGTCAAGCAATTATGAAACATATAGTATTTATACAATATATTTTCCGTTTGTAAAAATATGAAAACAGGAAAGACCCATGCTATTCAGGAAATGGTTCACTGAGGGCGCAGCACGCCATTTCATTTCAGAAATATTTCCAACCAGCGCCAATATCAAATTTCTTGAAACAACACAATTCCAAATCAGCTTTAAACGTTCATATCTAGGTAAACAATTAACATCATAAAAGGACGAAAACCTTTTGCAAGAGATCTTGAAATTGCAATCAAGTTGTTGTGAAGCTTTCCACAGGCAGTAATCTGACCAAATATCACGATCAATTGTAATGCAATGAGCATTACAAATTTCTCACCAACTTAATTAAGCAGGGATAAAAATATAGTCGTCTCTGTTCAAACAAAGTAGATTGTCTCAGATCCGAGCTGTAAACTTTCTAACAATTAGGTTAACGGAATATTTTTTAAAAATAAATCGTATTCAAAAATAGCCTGTAGCTGTAATCAACACCTTACATACTCCACCTAAAGGATAAAAAGACAGCTGCTGGGAATTGTTTCAGGAACAACGGGGACATCAATCAATTTTTACCGTAGTATCTTTTTCTTCATATGCTTACTAATAGCTATTCTGCCGCCTGGGAAATTTTCAAGGAAATTGGTTTCCAGATTGGTTATCAATGATTTAAAGAATATATATTCTAAAGCAATTGCCCTGTTTGTGTACATCAATAGATCAATAAACTCAGTTCATTTGAATACAGGCCAAACTTGCAATTCAAAGGAAAATAAATTAACAACTAAATTTAAACGATTTATCATGCATGGTAAACGGTGACAGAAGTTTTTTGCATTTCGTTAAAAACCAAAAAAAAATATTTATAAATTATTGATATGCTTGGAAAACGCCTCATCAATATTAACTTTTGCATACAAATCTAACAAATCTAACTTCCAAAAATGTATAAGAAAGATTAGTACGATGTCAACTACGAGATCCACAAATACATGATGATATTTTCAAACAAAGACAATTTTGGTTCCAACATACCTGTTATGTAATGTAGGTAGGGATTACACGTACACATAAACAACTAAATCTTCCTCAAACACGTAAGTTGGCTTCCATAGACGTTCATTTATAGCATCGAAAAAGCTTAAACAACATTCATCAATTCGTATGACATGTATTCATTGAGACTAAAAAATGTGTGACTTACCACGATAACAGAGTAAATAGAAAATGATACAACGGATCATGTTAAAGGGCATTTGTCTTTTACTTAGTACTCATTAAGTCAGTGTACATGTACAAATACTAGTTGCATGTGTACTTACATCAAACGGACCAAAATGGTTATTAATCGCTTCATTAAGTGCCAAAATGTCAATTTAAAGCGAAGGACTTCATGAACGGAAACACAGCGTGTAGCGTGGTTTATCAGTCTTAATATTGTGACATAAGCACGGAAAAGGAAACATATTGTCATTAGATGTTAATAGATCGATTCAAAGCAAAGGTCTTTTGTAACCAGTAAATACAACCATATGCGTGTTTATCGGGTTTTATAATACTGTGTCATGAGCCGGGAAAGTGTAGAGTTAGGTAAAAGACAAGAAGTCCTAAGCTTAGGTAAAAGAAAATTTAGTTTGCTGTATAGACATTTGTTTTATTTCATTGCGTATGAGTCTTAATATGCAAATGACATACGGAAAATGTACAAACCTGACATATGAGTCATCATATCATTTGGACAAGTTAACGTAAAGAACATTAAAGTAATTTCATTGGAAAACCACGCCACCTAATATTTGAGCGATTCGCATCTAACACTCTAAGAGCTGGATCACACTAAGGGCATTTGTATAAATTTAAATCACATCTCGAAGATGGGCGTGTATAACACATGAGAAATGTACATTTACGATTGTTTTGGTAGCGCTGGCAATTTTCGAGGCAAATTTAGATTCCTGGATGAGCAGATGAGCGTTTTCTGAAGTGTTAAAGACGTATAAAAGTTACATACGCCCATGTATTGAATAACGTTATTGAACTGTACTCCAACGTAAGATATAACATATATATATATATATACAGTTCAATAACGTTATTCAATACATGGGCGTATATAACTTTTATATATATATATACCGTTTTACCCATCAAACAAAGCATCGTATCAATTACACAAATGTTTTGGTTAAATTCCGGTGATGCGAGTGAGCAACGTGGCCGGGCTGACAGCACCGCGGTGATGCGGTGTTACAGTGCTGCGGGGCTTACTTCACGCATATTGTTAATTTAGCTACTGCGTGCCATTTTATCTATGAGACATTAATCACAAACTAATTGGTTATTGCAATTAAGCGCACATGAATTGGATTCTTATACACTCGAGTCGGTTAATAAAGGCTTTTCACATACCTTTTCATTTCAGATGGCTATCTGAATGGAACTTCACACACATACAATATAGGCTACTCCGAAACAAGATGTGCCATTTACATTCCCTGTTGAGTAGAAGGTCCGAATATTTCAACGTGCTAAGAATGCCTATTCCGGTAAAAAGACGATCATTTTTATTCCCGAAAAATAAAAACACTCGATAATACTAGTTTTATCTTAAATGTAAGCTTCTTGAGTGAAATTCAGCTGAAAAGTGGTGAAAATGTTTTACTTTTGTTTGTAAACATGCATGTGTTTGATGGGAGAATCGGTTTTATAACTCCATAAACAATATTTTTACAAAATAACCGAAATACGTGTGAAGATTAAACTTATTTATATGGCACTGCATTGACCGATTTCTCAAATAAGCCCTCATAATTGTGATATTAGATAAAATAAATAGTCGTACTTACGTTTTATGATGATATCCGTTCTTTTGCTCTAGCTCGGAAGTGTCATTGGCTCTTTTTTTATACACTGCTCCAATAAAGAGCTGGAGCCACTGTTTCGCAGTTGTGTATTGGGTATCTTATCTTCCCTGCTTCCAACATCATGCATTACCAAGAGCTACAACTGGTTAAGTTAATCAATGTCATTTTAATTGTGTTACCTTCCTTGAAAGGAAATGTATTAAATAATTCTAATAAAGGATATGCGATCGCAAAATATACTTTAAAACTGCCGTAATGCAACGTCTAAGGAAAATCAAAAAGTTATTTTTATAACCCTTGTTGATAAATACGTACTTTAAGCAAACATACAAATATTATCAGCATAGGCTTATTTTTAAAGACAAATGGTATTCATAGGCCTAGTTTAAGCCTTCAATAAGTATGAACACAAATACTTGCGAATGTTCATAAGAGAGGTATTGTTTTAAATGACTACATGATTTTCGCGTTGACTTAAATTTGTATCTTTAAAAATATAACTTTGTTTCATTTTTTAGATAGACGTTACAAGTAGGTGTATTTTAACGATAATCTACCCGAAATTGAAATATACATGTTTTCTGTCTCAATAGCTGTAACAGTGCGCTTGGGTAGCTATGACGTACAGTCAGTTGCAAAATTAACATTATGACTAATCATAATATTTGCGGTATACAATTACTAGTTATTTATTGCCTTTGTTTAATATAGCACGCGCTTGTTATACTTGATCGATATTTGGAATACATTGTAGTAGACAATTACCTTTCATGGTTTAAATAAATTAAAAATAAGGAGTCTTTCAACACGTGTTACACCATATTCTAACGCTCCATTGTCTTATTACCAATTGTTGCATGGTTATTGCTATGTTTAAAGATTTCAAAACATGATGTAAAAAACGTTTCTGTATAGTGCCGTTTTTTTCTTTTGTTTCTAGTGCTAAGGATCGAAGTTACATATTATGTTTGTTACTTTATGTTTAACAGAAGAGACACTCAAAGCATGGGCTACTGAAACATTTTGTTTTATTGTATTGAACTTGTTTAAGATAAGATTATCGTTCCTTAAGCTTAGTTTAGTTAAAACTTATTTAATTTTACAGCGACTATTAAACAAGCTATTGCAACTTATTTTAATCACTCTCGTTGGCACGATGTTGCGCGCAAGTGGTTTTGTATTGTGGAGGAAACCGGAGTACCCGGACGAAACCCAATTGCCCGGCTTGGTGACCCCTAACCAAACTCACATGCGCCCAGGCCGGAAATTGAACCTTAAGAGAGAAGCGAGTGCGCTAACCATTGCCCTAAGCGGGCAACCAATAAGCTTTATTACAACACAAATATATTTCATTTTAACGATTGCAATGCCAGTTTATTTATGTTTAATCAGTGAAATGCGCCGGCAATGTAATAAAATATGTAACCAAGTATAACATGTTTAATTAATCAAAACTTAAATTCGTTCCAGACTGCGAGGAAGTGTTTTGTTCGCTGTGTATGTCTATTTTCTTGTCAATCTATTTGATGCTTTATTTAGTTATATTTCATTTTATGCTATGAGCATCTTAAATTGATTTTTTTTTCTTTTTGGTTGTTTTCAAATGTCGGTGCTGCTACTAGGAGGATCAATACGCGGACGTCAAGTCGAACTGGCTCATCATTGTAAGTTAGGTTGAACTTCATTTTTATAAAATATTTAAAATGTACCTCTCCATTGTCGACACCGAAGGTACACATTCCGCTAAGGAAGCACGTTATGATAAACACATACACCTAACTTATGTGTCATAACGCTCTAAGTGCAGCTGGGAAAGGAATTAATATTAACTACCTGTTAGTAAAAATGTCTTTCTTATCGACATAGTGCGTATCGGTCAGTGCAAGATAATAATCCAGTGGAGCGCCGCAATTAATATAAAAGTACTACGCGGTATTAACTTCCGTTTAATGAGGTTTACTGTTTCTTCTCGTCAAGGGAGATCACTGCGTTAAATTTAACGCTAGATTAAGGGTAGACACGGTAATATTCAGGCACCAATTATTGAGCAATGAACTTTGACGTTTCAACTTTTTGTGGGAAATTGACACAGCAACAGGTTAAACAGTTGGCACGTTTCTGTTAAGTCGACAACATGACTTTCGCTTTGTTAACGACGGATTTACTTCCTACATGATGCTCTACAGCTTAACCAATTAGTTGATTTTGCTTGATAGGTATCGTACAATTAGCTTGTGATTTTGTGCGTAAAGTTGAAATTAACTTACGTCGACAAATTTCTCATCCAAACATTTTGATTTATACACTACATAATTTCCCTTTTTTTCTTTTAGGTTTAGGAAATGGATTAAAATGCAGACCACCCACAAATCAATCTTTGTATCGGCTTTCAGAATACACAGACCCTACTGACATCATTTACCCATATCGACAAAAAATCGTAGAAAATTCCAAATTTAAGAAAATGCAAACGAGGTTGACGGAAAAATAGCGCCGATGCGGGATGCTGTGCAAGCGTTGGATTAAGCTGAACAACTGACTGTACAGAACATAGACAGGAACTACCACATGTTTGAGTGTACCAAGGTATACAGTGCAATTTGTGAACGCTCAGTCTCAAAAGATGCTTAATAATTAATTTTAGAATGTTAAGTGTCGTAATAAACCAATTACAAAGCAGTTCCGTCCTTCTAAATGCTGCAGCTGGGTTGTCCGGTTAGGGAAGTGGTTAGCGCACTCGCTTCTCACCAAGACGACCCGGGTTTGATTCCCGGCCTAGGCGCATGTGAGTTTGGGTGGTGGTCGCCAAGCCGGACAAGTGGGTTTTCTCCGGGTACTCCGGTTCCCCCCGCAACACAAGACAACACTCTCGCGCAACATCGTGCCAACGAGAGTGATTATTATAAGTTGAAATAGCTTGTTTCACAATCGTTGTTAAATCGTTGTAAAATTAAATAAAGTTCAAACAAAATGCTGCTCATTTCCAAATATGGTAGTATGTAAAGATGCCAATTTGACCAAGATGAATTTTAGATCCGAAATGAGTGGAGGTTTGTGTTCATGGTCCGATTTCTGTCATTTTTATGATAACATAGTTATTGATATTCAAACTGGATGATATAAAGTGTATTAAGTTATTCAACAGTAATTTAAATAATGTGAACTGTCCAGTGATGTGATGTTCATAGTACATGTTAACATGTATTGCCATTAATTTTGCAAATAGGCTTGCATAGTATCCAATTTGATCGAAGTCATCAGTCTATTATACCTGGTATATTATCGAAAGTGTTATTATTATATAATATTATCGGAGAAAAGTTCGTTGGATGTGGGGCACAAACCAACAACCGCCATATCACTAGCACGGCGCTCTAACCAACTGAGCAAACCGAATATGATTTTACTTTATGTGAAAACAATGAAAAGAGAAATAAAAAAAAACATATCGCTTTTAGCCTAAAATTGAACTTAAGCAGGGTGTTTTCATAATATTTGTTTCCAAGCAAGTTTCTTTTTATTTGAAACCATGTAAATGTTCATTTATCTAAGCTCGGCAAAAAACAGATAGTTTTCATATAAAGGAACCTAATTGCATAAACTGCCATGCATATATATATATATTCAAGATTCTAAATATTAAATGAAATAGTTATGCAATAGCAAATATTTCTTATCATGCTTCCATTTCATACACAAATAACGTGTTGTAATGTTCTTTTTGTTTTTTCCAAACATTATCTCATTGTAAAATCAAATCACTAGTTTATTGAATCAAAGATATTAAAATAGGGGAAAATATTAGTGGTTTATGTATCGTGACGCCGACTTGGTATATGTGACGACTTGTCTTAGGGCCGAGTAATCCGTGAACTAGTATTTGACACTACTGAATCATATGGCATTGTATTTAAAACAGTAATCAATAATAGATATCATTTATGTATAACCATTCGAATACGATTGCCAAGTTTTAATTATTAGATAACAGAATCGTGTTTGTGTCTTATTCAATAAAACTTTTGAAATTAATATTAAAAAAGGATTTCTGATGTCGAAAATGTTTGCAAAAAATATCTGGCTCTTTTTGCTGATACTGTTATTCAGTCTTAAAGGTATGTTTGACTGTGTCTCGGTTTTATTATAAGACATTCCCTGAGTAGGGTTTTTCAATGCGGAGGTGTCTATGGATAAATTTTAGTAACATGATAAAATGATCTTTAATGATAACAACGCTTATCTAACTTCACTTAAATTATGTGGTCAATTACCGCGCTGATGCGTGTAAAAACTTCCAAAATGGCATATAACATGAATGAGCATAAGGGTTAAAAAATATAATTAAAAAAGTATGTGATTTTTGTTGTGTTGGTTGCCGGTCATGCGAGTTCGTTATGTTAGGAATAAGTGCTTCTAAGAAAAGAAAAAAATATATAATTTGCTGCTAAATCAGCATATGAGAATATACGAGCAATTGTGAATAACAGTTTATGTATTTGATAAAAATAATAGTGCAAAAATACGAAATTAATTGACTAAATTAAATCTAAGTAGTTTAAAATGAAAGTGCAAAAGCTAATTCACAAACATTAATACTACAAAGTAGGCCGAAAACGACTAGGCTGAAATGATCACTAGGCCGCAGTGATCACCAGGCCGAACGGATCACTAGGGTGGAATGATCACTAGGCCGAATCGACCCGACACCGCTGAATGGTACCATTCTAGAAAGTTGTTTCAGTGATAACGGAACAGAAAAGATAACACGTGTACCGGAGATGCCGAGTCATTTCGATTGAGAAAGTTGTGAAAAATGTTTTCCGCACCAATAATGTACTTCTATTTTGTCATGTGATGAATTCGTCATAGTTTGGATGTTACTCATATAAAATATATATAATATGTTGGGTAATATTTCATATTAAACTTGTATTATTCCAACTTCATTTACAGAATTGTATAACCCAAAACATGTCCAATGTTCTTCTTATTCCACATCCTTAGTTTTCTGAGCATCGTTTAAAAGAATGTGATATGGTCATATCTACACAATCCATCAACAGTACATTAACATATTGTTAGTTAAACATACAAAACGTGTCCATTAAGATACACAATTTATTTACTATTTTGAGCAGTCTTTTATTTGTAAAATAACATTTTCAGTTCAAACCACATGCTTTGGAGTTTATTTTCCCTTTTATAAGTAATGAGCATCAACCAATGAAAGAGGATGGATGCATATACATGTGTATAGACTCGCGAGTTGACATTGTTACAAGTTGTGTTGTACTTGATTCTTTGCAGATGTAGAAGCCAGATATGGTGGCCCTCCTTCTTCAACCTCAACGTAAGTTTACTACATATTTGAAATCAATATTCGCATGATTATTTTGCCTTCGATATTGGGGTACATCTGCTCATTCCCTGGCTACCTGATCAGTCCATATATGTCCCCCAAGTGCGTGCCAAGAGTCTAACTCAGTCCGCTCTATTGACGAAGACACACATACCTGCAATGATGCCATGTTAAAGTGGTGGCGATCCCCAACCTACAGACATCCGTTCGAACCTATAACACCATTTAAGTATTCAAGAGGTTAAAATATCGCATCTTACATTAGAGCATTTTATTTTTATCATATGCCTCAATAGAATATAAAATGAAACATCGATATAGTTTTTAAGAAAAGGGTGTCAAACTGTATGTGGTTGTATGTTTTTAAGCAGTTATTTATTAGCTCTGAAGTATGCTGTTCATATGGACCACAAACACATTATTTACCTTCTTGGCGGTAACATTTTAACAGTATTTTATCATTTTTTTCAAAGAAGATATTCGTTGAATTTCGTACGTTATGTCAACGAAGGATCATCGAAAGCAATTTTATCACTAATTTTAAAACTGTAATAGTACACACACAAGTAATATACTTTGCTGGGATCCCCTTAATTAAAACACATGTTGTTGTTTTCATGCTAATAAAATCAAATTTGTTGGTGTAAATTTTAAACAACAGCACTTAAACGATATAAGATATGTTTACAAAATTGCTGCCCACCGATTATATTATCAAAACAATCAGTGTCAAGGGCTGTATGATCTCTATTTTGTTTGTTAGAACCATCATTTGTAGATTTCATTTTTCGGCGTAAAAGCATACGCTTTTGTCAACTTACCAATATTAAAGTAAAACATATCTGTTTTTTATATATCACGTGTTACACATTATACTAATAGGATATAACTGTCATACGCTTCATCACATTCTAAACATTATCTATAGTACTTCACGTTTAACCTGTGATTATCATACGATTGGCCAACAGGAGTGTACCAGAATTGATCTGTTGGCCTGCTGGATAGAGTTTATGGGGGGGGGGGGTCGTGTGTGAGCTACTTGTAAATGCAGGATGTGCACTAATGTGTTTTTTATTAATCTTGGAACAAAGAACAGCACACACTCACACACATACACTCGCACGCACGCATTTACGCACGTACACGCGCACGAACACACATACACACACACACTCTACAAAATCAGCTTTTATGCAGACCGGGCCCATAATGCCACAATTGAGCAACCCAGTTTATATCAGTCGATAATCGTTAAATAATACATTTATGTTTTTTCCAGATCCAATGGAGACTGTGATAGTACATGCGGGATGATTCACGGAATCGTTTGGGCAAGCATCCTTGTTGTAAGGGGTATCGTCTTTGTGGTAATAGTTATTTGCAAGTATGATATTTACTAGATAATTATTTATGGCTCTTTTAGCCTTTTCTGTGCTGATGTGGGCCGAGTTTGATGATGAGTAATTGATCGGTTCCGTGTTAAGCGAAAAACTGTAATAGTTTTGTAGAGTTATAGTAAATATTAGGTAAGGTAGAAAAACGTCCAATTCTCTATCTCACTTCCCTCTCATTCTCCCCCCCCCCCCTCTCTCTCTCTCTCTCTCTCTCTCTCTTAAAAATACTTGTTTTTCAGTAAAAAAGAAAGGTCTGATTTGCCAAGAGAAAAAAACATCACCAGAAACATCTTCCGTTTCTGCCATAGCAACAAGAACGTCAACACTGAACGGCGATTACGGCGTTCAAGCTCCGGCGTACACCGAGAAGAATTTCCCAACGGATCAAAACATCAGTGATGCAACACAAGACAATGGACCATTCATTGTGTCGTATGGAAAAAGCTAACGATTTTCTCAAGTCATATAACAATATATGTTTATAAGAATGTTAACATACTCATATGGAATCATTGCTTTCATTGCAGCGAATGCTTAAGATGCACTCTTACTCCCAAATAAGATTTTTCACAATTAACACAATTCTTTTAATATACCAATAAGGATGAATAGATGTCGAAAACAATGGTTCTTATAAAGGATACCTTGTTTAATTTTAATGAAATGTGAAGAAAACACGGTATTTCTACCTTATGAGACATAGTAGATCACAGTAAATATTTTAGCATTCACCAATCAGTTAATATATTTGTGTTTTCAGCTATTAAATACACGGTTATAATCTTGTTATCAGTAATTAATATTTTCCATAATTGCATTATTTAGTAAGTAGAAAAATGTGTATCACTTAAAATATTTATTTGTAATACATGTGTATGTATTGATTTTGAATAAAAGTGTCACTTTAAATATGAGTGAACATTTCATTAGGAATATATGGATTCCTGCATGTGTCATATTTTCATAAGGTTATTGCCGATTTGAATTGAATATGCATTTGGCCAAACTGCTTTCTTACCTTTGATACGGAATATTCGTGGGCCGTAACTTAGATTAAAGTTAAACTAAGTTAAATAATGTCCTTTTTCAGTATTATAAAAAAGGATGCGTGAAATTATGAATTCTTATCATTTCATTTGATGAACTTTCATCGAACAGCATGAAAGAAATGACGTTTCTTCATATTCAATACCATAGTACAGCTTATATTGGTTATATGATTATGAATACATGATTGATATTAAATGGCCAGCCTAATGTTTCCGCATGTATACATAAATACACCTCCAATTGGGAAATAGTTTGGCTCAATAAATGATTCATTAAACCACAATGTGCCTCTCGTCTAGTGTCTGTTGCTAGTAGAACATAACGCGTAAATACCTGCATTTATGTTAGCGTTATATATGATCGATTATAACAAGCACATTATATGAAAACATGTCGTATTGCAAGATATTAAGTTTACAAAAATAAAGTTGAATAATTTTTGGTCGTTAGAATGACAACTTGCAATCCTCTGATGTGAATTTAATTTAATGAAGTTACAGACTTGAATTAGCTTGGATTATTTAAATGAATCGGTATGGATTCTTTCAAAATGTAACGTCTATAAAGCGCCGTTTGCTTATTCTTATTTTGAAAGCATATTTCGATAAAGGAATCCTAGTGAATGCGTAACTGCAAATGGGAGAGAGATTAATGTTCTTACCCTCCCCCGCCCCGCACCCCGCCCCCACCCCCCCAAAAAAAATAAAAATAAAAATAAAATAAAATAATAAAAATAAATATATATAAATTCCATGATGAATTCGCGTGACGTTTCGCAATACATTACCATTAAGGCATTATGTTTTTGAAATAAATTAGTTTGTATAATTATGTACAAACTGCGCTAAACTGCTCAAGTAAAATGATGTATAGAAATGACTAACATAAATCTAACTTATTTTTGGTTATGACGTATTGTTACTATTTGTTTGTTTAACATGTAATGCGATAAGTTTAACAAGATAAGACCGTAATGTGGGTTTTGAATATTTCAATAAACATGCAGGTGACCCAACTTGATAATGGCTCACAGTGAATAATTGGCTAATCAGCCTGATTGAAAAGTTTCAAATGTTGTACATGAATATCTACTAGCCATCCAGAATGCACATACTAATACGGTTTAGATCTGTTGACGCGTGCCTGTTAACGCCTTATGTTGTAATTATAATAAGCGTTGTTGTGTCATCTAACATACATAAACAGATCTATTCAATCTTGAAACATTTGATGCAATGGAATAGTACCTGGTCGCAGCGTGCTCTCCATACTTGAAAAAGTCACCCTAGCTCACTTCAGGTAAGCCGGATTCTGAGCCATTTATGGCGGTATTCCGGATGCCGGTATTAGGTACGCCCGGATTCTTCTTATAGAGCGGACTGGATCAGATTCTGTATGTAATTTAGCAAACAGAAATGGCAGTCTATAACGTTTTTTCGTTGCAAATAAATCATCGCAATGGCAACATTTTTGAAGATACGTACACGCTTTTTCACACAAATAAACGCTACCGATTCCGCCTAGAACATTTAAACCATCGTCTAGTGACATAATAAATATTCAATTAATAAATGGTTGTATTAGACAATGAATACAACTCAACATACTATTCAATTTTGAAAAATGTATTCATGCTCAGATTCATAGCTTAAAAACATCTCTAAAAACGAAAACAAATGCAATATTCTACGTGGCCTATAACTGACATTCTATTTCTTGGCCCATTAAGTGTAGCTAGATTTGTACGAAGCCTGTTTTACAATTTATGTAGGCCCTACATAAATGAATAGTCTGAAGGACATTTAATGCATATTAGTATATGTAAAATAATGATATAAACAAACGCTCAGTCGCATTCGCAAGTTTTTGCTCGATTCGCCCATTCGTCATTCATATAATATGGTACATAAGTCATGTTAACACATTTATTTTTGAAGGCATTATTATATATATATATATATATATATATATATATATATATATATATATATATATATATATATATATAGAACATTCATATCACAGATGTATGTAATTGGCGTGTGGTTTATGGAAGACTAGGTGACTTTCGACCATAATAAAAGACTTGCCCTTGGTCATGACATAATCATTGGTCTGCGTTTTAAGGCAGACTATGGTATTTGGGTACATTCAGACGTATAATCTTGGCAATAATATTGTTAATAACAATACTTAAAAATGTGTCTGAATCGACTACGCAGTTATCATAAAGGGGGTATTTGAGGTATTATCATATCACCTTGCTTTCAGATGGAGGCTTGAATCATATAATTCTGTTCACAAAGAGATCCAAATCTGATTACGAAACATCCAAAATAGTCCAAGCCAACAACAGTTGTCAATAGGGAGCAATGCATAATTTCGTTATACAATGTTTGTTGCGTCATGAATACTGGACTTTTTCCCCAGATTGGATATAACATCCAAAAGCCTGAAGCTATTTCCAGAGCCCGAGACGATGCGCATATCATATAAGGCAGGTAACAACATTTATTAATGTCCCAAGAAACAACAAATGCTATGTTTCTGCTTTTAGAAACTGAACATTTTTTTATATCTTATTATTTTAATTTTGCTGACGTTAAGCACCTATATTTTAATCAATACTGTTACCATGATCAAAACAATATAATTTCGATGTAGTCTTCTACACCTTACATTAATTATAGAAAAAAATAACAAGATTATGTTGTTTCGTCCAGCATTATTACTCAGACATCTTGTTAAGACTGATCCTTACGTCCTATCTCATATTATGTTAAAGAAACTGCGATACACAATCTAAAAAAAGATCATCATTGCTTCCGGTAGTGTTTAATAAGACTCTAGATGGATGAATAACAAATGCAATGGGCAGTTATAATTAAACATAACAATATACATTATTACCATTTGCGCATATTTACCAATACATACAATTTAATCAAACTTCGACAAATTTCTTTTTAAATCTGATATTTTGACTCACGACAACAGCTCGTTACGAAATCAATATGAAGTTGTCCATTCTAAGTGTTGATGGAATAATCTTGTTTAACATAAATGGTCTGTCGTCCCTGTTAATGATGATGTTAAAGGGAGAAAATATATTATTCTCATCAACAACATTCATATTTGTAAGACATAATATGTGTGATACGTCTAATTATCATGAACATAGGTGAATGAATCGACAACTAAGTCACGGTTATGCTTTATAACTTCTATCATTTTGTTATATGTCCTGGCCAAGTGAAGTTTACAGACTTACGGCTTGGCAACGTGAAGTTCGCATCCTGACAGCTTGGTAAGGTAAAGTTAGCAGCATCACAGCTCTGCAACGTGAAGTTAGCAGCCTTACAGCTCTGCAACGTGAAGTTAGAAGCCTGACAGCTTGGCAACGTAAAGTTAGCAGTCTGACAGCTTGGCAACGTAAAGTTAGCAGCCTGACAGCTTGGAAGCGTGAATGGAGTAGCCTGATAGCTTGGCAGCTGAGCACCTTGACAGTCCCGGCCAAATTGGAGCAGCCTTGGGATTCCTCGAACGGCCAATAATCCAGATATTATCTTTAATTTTGTAATCATTGATATGAAATATATATATATCAGATCTATAACGTGTTTTTATTTATAAGTATTTTCTTATTTATGATTGTGTTTTTGGAGAAGCCAATATTGAGTGAAAAGTGTGTGTCATGAGTTGTCCAACAAAATCTTCCAAGAAGCAAAAATACCGATTTAATTGTTTTTCAAGATGTAACAAAATGACATTACTGCGTTTTAAATCATGAAATAATGAACATATATATCATTTTATAATATTCCCTTGCCGAGTGCGGTTAGCAGACTTACGGCTTGGCAACGTGACGTTAGCAGCCTGACAGCTCTGCAATGTGAAGATAGCAGCCTGATAACATGGCAGCGAAAGATGAGCTCCCTGATGGTCCCGGCCAAATTGAAGCAGCTGTGGGATTCCTCGAACGGCCAATAATCCAAGAATATCATCTTTAATTTTGTAATCTTTGATATCAAATATATATATCAGATTTATTATGTGTTTTTCATGTATTAGCATTAATTTATGATTGTGTTTTTGGAGAACCCAATATTGCGTGAAAAGTTTGTTGCATGAGATGTCCAACAAAATCTTCCAAGAAGCTTAAATACCGATTTAATTGTTTTTCAAGATGTAACAAAATGACATTACTGCGTTCTAAATCATGAAGGAATAAAAGAATATGTGCTTTTAATATATTTTAACTTTTGCATATGCAACATTCATTTATCTAAGGATTTAAGAATACGAAAACGAACACAGCGAAATGAAATACAATAAAACTAGGTTATCTGCTCGTCAATGGAGATCACTGCGTAGGAGATTGTGAATGAATAAGTATTACATATATTAAATTACATCTAAAAATAATCCTTCTGAAAAGATGTTGACAGTGTCATGGTAAATTAAAAGTCAACGAACACATCGCTGACATGGATCATTATCAGGAATCCATTTATCCTATATTGTGGTTCTGACTTTCTCATTCCGTTAAAATAATCATTTACTTTTATGTATCGACAACATTCTTATTATTCTTATACACACACTCACAATATTTATATCAAACTTATGATTATTTCATTAATAGAACTATGTTATCATTGTCTCATGCCATGTATATTGTTTATATACATATAGTTGTGACGATTTATATTCTGTTCTGTATTATGAGATAGCAAAGTCAGTTTAAAAAAGTGAACTTATATTTGGACCTCTTTTGAAGCTGTTTGAAATCGCTATTACATTATCAAAGTATCATGGCGCTGATGAGTTTACTCACAACAATTAAATATGTTTTATAATTAAGTTCAAACATTGATGTTTTATGGATTTTTCTTAAACCGTTTGAAACAAGTTTAAGCCATAAAACATTAATTTTCGAACGGAAATATGAAATTCAGCTATCTGATCTTTTGTCAGCAGTCTGATATCACTGGTTTGAAGATATTTACGCAAATATTTGCTCATTCCAAGACAAAAAATAGAACAGTTGTCAAAACGGTAAATTTGTGAGAGTGCAGCTTTAAAGTGTATCATTCTTAAGACGGAAGTTTTCATCAAAAACACGTCCCCTGGCTGCAATTCATTTTCACGAATAGAAATGATTTGACAAATTGCGGAATGTGATCCCAATGGAACAGTATTTGAGAATTATTTAGAACAAAGGGTGATTAGCACGAATAATGTTTCAGAAACTCTCTGTTGTCATCGCATTTTAGTCCTGCACAATTCCGAAATATTCCCACCAAGCGCATTAACCTAGCTAAAACCGGTCCGTTTTAATCATATCTTCTTTGTGCATGTTCGACGGTTGATTAGTGTTTATGTACAAAGCAAACATTGAATTAGAATGGTTGTAACACAGACATATGTCAGGTACTTTAAAATACAATTAAAATAAAGCAATTATCTTATAATAATTTCAAAATAAAAAATGGAACTGATTGAAACTGCTTAAGTAATAGTGGGCCCATTTTTAATATCCCAACTTAAACAGTCCTATAGTTTGACTATTCATACTGAGGAAAATATATCTTTTAGGAAATTGTGACAGCACAGTCCAATGAAATAATTTAAACGAATTTGTTACATACACCAATGACCGAAATAAAGTACACAAATACTTAGCCCTGGTTGTTTGCTGATCTGTTTGTTTAGGTTAACATAACGAGGTATTGTCATAGTTTTGGTAAAGTTGATGTTTGAGTTGTTTGGCATAGTCTTCAACCATTGTAATAACGCTGGAAACCGTTAAGATATTAAAAAGAACAAGACTCAAAACTCTGGCATACATACTTGTAGATCTACGACTATTTTCAATTACAAAAAACAACAACAGACAAGCGTTTGCGTTTCCTGCATTCTAAGCAATGAACTATAAGATATGTGTCAGTGTTACATTTTTCGTTTCAAAGGAGAAGCTTAACTGATTCCTGAATGAGTTATTTTCTGTAGATGGAGATACTTCTTATAAAATATTAAATAATATAATTTTTTATTTTAATTGTTGAATGATTCTCAGCAGGATTTTCAGAAAAATCAACGGATCTTGCGACCATTCTTTTAAATTAAAAGACATTTCTTGGGTCAAGTTCATTACATGACTATTATGCGTATTTAAAGGTAAGATCGGGGAAAATATAGTGCAGGGAATACATAAAGTATATAGGTTATTGTTCATTTATTGCAAATTAAATGAATTTATTTCGAACATCCACGGCAATAATAGTGTTCGTTAGGTTTTAAATATCCGAACAAAAACTGACTGATTCTGATCTCAGACGAGTTTAATTTTTTTGGCAATGACACTCATTTGTCAAGAAAAAACAGAACAGAGCATTTGATGACTTAAACTAAACTATACAAATATACATTTTAAATATGAACACATACTAACATATTGAAATGTGATACATTTCATGTTAACAGTGTAAAATATAATTTAATGAAGTTGAATAAAATAATGAAAATAAATGGACATATTTATGTTCATTATTTATCAGGCCACTCCTTTTTTTAATTATTGGTTTACAAGAATTTTTTGAAAAAATGTCCACCGGGTGGTCGGAAAAAAAGAGGAAAAAAGTCACAAAACATACTCTTAAATGGTGAAAATCAGAGAAAAACATAAAAACATTGAAAATTTATATCATTTACTTGACATTTTAAATTTTTAAACTGATTTTAATGCATGTTTCAATACACTCAAAGTTTCAAAGTTCTAATTAAACACACAGTTTAAATCTTACATACTGTGCATATAAAACATCAATGAAATTGACTATAAAACATGTTTACATGTATAAACTACACTTTTTATCAAAGAGACATTGAATATCACTCAGCAAGACATTTGTTTAGCTTTAAGAGTATGCTAAAGCAAAAGTGAATGCAGAACACTTAAAAACTGACCAATATTAAATTGAAAAAAGAGAAAGCGAATTTTACGCATTAAAATAGACAAAAAACGCACTGTATTAAAACAATACATTACATTTTCTAAACATTGTTTCAGTTATTTCAATATTGGAAAATGTCAATAAAGTGAAATAATTACCAATTTTGTAAATAAGGAAGTAACATTTTATGAAGACATTTGAGCTTTAATATTGTGAAAACAATTCCTGAAAAACTAAAAACCAAACTAGACCTAGATTTGAGTTTTAATAACCCTTAACATGCGGGGTCCTAGTTGTGTGTTACCCGATCCATACTAAGTCCGGATATTTTTGGACCGGGATATTTACCATGGGATGTTCACCAAATCCATTGTTAATTTAAATCTTGCAGCCAATTACCACATCAGTACATAAAAATCACATAGCGAAATAATGAATCTAACATGTGACTTAATTGTATGTACCAATGATAGTAAACTGACAGAGAAATCCATAATTATGTATCGGATATTTTCATCTTCTCCCAACTCCGCCATTTTGTGTATACATGCGTTCGCTGGGCATCTATACTTTATGCTTGTTCATTTTTCATTTTAAAGAGTATTCCTTGGCTACAACAACAAATCTCATTTAAAGTGATATATCAAGTTCATTACAAATTGAAATGGACTTATTCAAAATAGTTTTCCGTGTTGTTTTATCTGAATGTTTCGCACACAACTCCCGGCATTAGGAAATGTCATTGACACATGTGTCCAACTCTTTCATTGTTTTTACTCTACTTTTAACCCACACATGAATAAACATGTAATCTAGAATAAACACAAGCTTTACATTGACTCATGATCAATGACAAGTATTTCCAAACCATTCTATGATTTAAAATTCAAAAACACCACCGACCGGACTTGTGAAACTAGGTCACCAATGTCAACTTAGAATTTTTACTTTCGATTTCACCACTCACACTTAGTGCACTGTTATTTGATATTTAACCATAAAATGTTATCAAATGTTTTCTCACACATAATTTACAGATATTTGTGTCTACTTATTCGATGGCAGCCGCTGACACTTTTATTTTTTATCTATAAACAACAATATTTTCATCACCTAAATTTGCGGGGAAAAACAACAATAACGTGACAGTTATTGTTTGTGTCGGCTGTTAAATTTCCCAATGTTTATTGCTATTGATATTTAAACAACTCTTCCATATTTTAATTAATTTCATACAAAGAATGACTGCTATCGTCAATTCTGCCATTGCCAACGGCGCTGCCATAACTGTTGACTGGCTCACATGCTATCACTTTAAATTGGCGAATACGGCTACGGAACAACAAACCAGTCGCGATATATTGCATTCGTACTCTTATCTGTTGGTTTATCTTTCGTTTCGCACCAAAAACAATACGGTCGGGAACATAATTTTGAAAAAAAAGTAAAATTCATTTTATTTATTTTTTTGTACTTTTCGGAAAATTAGACCCGTCGGTTTTGTAAACCAATTCATATAAAAG
Source organism: Mya arenaria (assembly GCF_026914265.1). Classification (NCBI taxonomy): domain Eukaryota; kingdom Metazoa; phylum Mollusca; class Bivalvia; order Myida; family Myidae; genus Mya; species Mya arenaria. Next base: position 48,932,916 of record NC_069122.1, read on the forward strand.
TAGTGGCCTCACAGATAAAAGTATATAAAATGTCATTTAAGAGGTTATTTCTAATGATATAAAAAATCTATATATCGCTCATCAGAAAAAAGTGAAGATTTTGATTTACATAATTGTGTCTTATTTACTAGTCTTCACCGTAAAGTGTTCATTTCAAAAGGAAATGAAACTCATCTTTTCCCTCCTGTGAGTAACATGTATGACAAACTTTCTAAATCCCGAAAATCCTATTTCGATTTTCAATTAATCCTCACATACCTTAATCTGTGTGATTTAACTGAATCTTTAAATAAATAGCGAGCGGTATACTTGAGCAAAGTTATTATTTTATTTGCACGTTAATTATAGAAAGTTAATGTTCATCTAGTTGTTACCGTTCCGATATTAAGTTGATGTGTATAAAAAACAAAGAAATCATTCACAAACATGATACTAGATGCCAAAAACAATATGCACATTAGATCCATTCGATTTTTCCCGCTTTTATTTGAAAGTGGCTTGATTGTTTTTTAAATGAAATCTAAGACTTTAAATTTATGTTTTTACGTTTTTTATTCAAAAAGGGATGAGAAGAAACTAAACTGTTTTCTGATTGAGTTTCAATATCCATAGATGAATAGGTTTCTGATGTCAAACTATGTGTTGACATGTTTATATGTTCAAGTGTAAAATGAGTGTCAACGTGTCTTTTTGCTCTATTTAGAATCTAATGGACATTTCTTGAATGGCGAGCGTATTCATGGCTATATACGGCAAGAAGAATCAGTTGCGCAGTAATTATCTACTAGTTTAAAAAAATATATAAGAACATAAAAGACAAGAGTTCTAAAAAAATAAATAATTAAACAAACGCTGTGCCAGCAGGAGCAGCAGGAGGAGTTCATCCACTATTCTACCTTGATATATAATTGCCTGAGGTTTCTCATGAACTTATAAACCATGGATAAGAACCTTCGTTCTATAAATATACATGCATTATATGAACATTGCCGAGCAGCGACATTTCATCCTAAATCATATCTGCGATATTATTTTAGATATTATTTTAACTAGTAGAGTAGTGGATACTCTTTTCGAGCTAACGATAAAAGGTGAACTATTCCGCTACAGTTTCAAAGATATCGGGCATTAGTTTCAACTTTTTTTAATCGCTTATATTGCTCTGTTTCAAGTCGATTTCACCGTTATACCTGAATTCTATATAATCGTAAAATGAAGGAAATGACCATCCAAAAACTCCATTTTAACCACTTCAAAGGTTAATCAACATTCGTCGTAATGTGATAAATATTCAATATTTACATTTATGGATTTTGCTTGCTATCATGCCCTACTGCATGTATACAAATATATAGTTATACTTTAAGTGTTATAATTGTTTATGGTTATCATAACTATGGAAGTAGAATCGGGTTATACAATTTTAAATAACCTTTACTTCGATACAAAATAACGAATGCCCGGACTGTTAAACAGAATTCTTATTTATACTAAAACAATATTAGAATAGACATTGGATAAATATACAACCTGTATTTTTAGCTGTTCAACGACTAGTATATCGGCCTGAAAAACAAATTCAAAACACGTTTAAGATTACGTAGTGCTCGGTTCGAACAATACTTCGTAACTGCTTGGTTCTAAAAATGATTGTAACATTATTTCGAAAACATACGTACGTTGCTGTGGAAACAAAACTTAGGGCATACCGATAGGTGTTCATGCAGTGTTTTTAAATAGCCCTGTAAACGAAATTGCGTATATTAAGGACAACATTTAAAAATAAATGACAGTTCATGCTTGTAACTAAGATTTCCGAAGCACAATTCGCCTCGATTGAAAACTTGTGACACGCATTCCAAATAAACTACAGAACTGTCTAACAAAATATAGGTACCAAATAACGGGGAAAATTGGGCGCTGGAACATGGTCGATGTTACGAAATTTAATTGTTTAATTATTGAGAGAAACTTAACAAAAATACATACCGTCTCACTGGGCGCTGTTATCAAAACAATGTATCACGTGATTAACGCCTCTGATAATACAAGTATACTTTTATAGTTAATTGAAATTGACAGTGATTTGTTTGTCCCTGGTATCTTTGAACTAAAAAAATCCTCAATTGCAAACTATATTATTAAAATCAGGATGTTTAGGTGTTATGTCAATTGTCAAGGATACAACAAATGTCATCATGTTTTAGGTTTGACAGTTTTTTTTATTCTTCATTATAAAATTTAAACTTTGCAATGCACTCACTTGTTTATAGTTGAATTCGCAGCTCGAAGACGGTTTTGGCTTATAATATAAGTCGGCAGCTCCTGATTAGACCACTGTTCTTTATTGTTTAAGACTTAAACATGGTTATCTAATGAATCGGTTTTCTTAATATTATTTGAAATGTTTTAGAAAGAAGTATTCTTTACCTTAACTTGCTGTAATTTATGAATTTTTGAAAGGTTGAATGCATGTTAATAGTGTTGTCTGATTCAAAATGTTCATCTTGAATACATATCTGCTCCAGATTGCATGTACACCAACAACCGGATGCAAGGAGAACTGTATTCCTAAAGTTTGAAATTAATAACCAATTTCCTATTTCTGTATATAAATTATGACAAGCTGTGCATTAGAGACTCGAATTCACATATTCACTTGAGCAAGATGTTTGTTCTTCAAATTTTGATAATGGAGTTATATTTCTAAATTAAAAACACTGCAACTGGCAAATATTCATATAAACTTTGGTTGATCTAAAAGTGCCTTATGATTTTGCTGCATTGTTCCGCCTTTTCGGTTGAAAATTAATGTTGTAATGTGTTTCATAGATCTGTAGTTAATTTTTTTACGAATCCTGGTTAAATCAAGGAGTAGGGCATACTAAATTATTGAAGTAGTCTGTTTACTTAAACACCGATTATGTGTTGCGCTGTGGAAATCGCTCATATGTTCAAAGGCTGTCGTTTACAATATGTATACTAAATATAAAATGTAAAAGAAATATCAATAAATCGGTAGGTTTTTTTATACAAAATAACCATATTGCAAAGCAAAGTGACAAAAAGGAATTCTTTTTAGAAATTCCAAAGTTGTGTCGATATGGTAGTGTTTATTCATATATTTTTTTACTCATTAACATTTCTCACAATTAATTTCTCATAATTATCTTCTAACATGTCCATATCAACTAATATCGGTCATGCGTTAACAATGTTAAACGGTTTTTCACACATAATCAATTGCCTTTTAACTGTCATTGCAATTTTCACATCTTGCGAAAATCTTAATACCTAGCAATTTTTTGTTTATTTTGGAACACGCGTTCGGGAAAAAGTGTGAAATTATGACATCGAGGGAGCCATAAGGTTTTGTGCATGATTTGTGTACTTGGGACCCAGAATATTGCTCGACTCCTTGACATAATTAGGTTTCGATGCAGCGTAGGTATATTTTATATGAAGGTTGACTAAGCTCCGACCTCGAGGGAACGCCGGTTCTCGAACGACCGCTTGTTTGAACGACCGCAGTTTTACTGTACTTTTGGCGTAAGTTTCTTCAATTTATGCAATTGATAAATAGTGAAAGTTCAGTCGAATTAAATCATCTTGCATCATTTACTTTTAAGGCTTTTGAAATAAGACGCCATTCAGTATTTGACTGACTTTCTTTTACCTATATGAGTTCAATCGAATACATGAAATTCTTTCTTCAAGTATATAAGTTTCATATTACTATTTGAATATGTTATGTAAACTTACTATTCCTGATGACATCTTTGCTGTACCAGTATATTATTATATCTCACCTCCTACATGAATGGCGCTAACCGATTGGCCTAGAGCGGTCACGTGCACGACGTGTATAATCCATACACCCCCTGTAATTTCCAGTTTGTTTCATACCGCCCCTGTAACTTTGATACTCCGCAGAAGACGTAACAAAATGGCGTCCGAATAATGTGTAACTTCTCTCGCGGCTTATCTTTTCATTGTAGAGGAGCTAACTCATGCACGTTATTGAATATCATTTTTATTCAAGCAATCGGTTGAGTGTAACCGATTGTTTACATGAGTCATTGGTTACAAAATGGCGTCTTAAAACGTTTTGCAAGCACAACAAGTAACGAAGCTGTCGAGAAAAAGTTACAATTAAATTCAGAAGAGACGCTTCGATGGAACAAGAAATCTGCAAATGTAATGAGGAGTTACCTTCAAGAAATTGTCAAAAAATTAGCATTAAAAACAGTTAATTATAAACTGTTGTTGTTTTTCTTATTATTTCATTTATTTACTGTGATACATCGTTCTTGTACAGTTTTAATTTAATGTAACCATACCGGGAAAATATATATGTGTTAAACAATTTTTTACTATATTTACATTGTTATTGTATTTGTTTCAAATAAACTTGATTACATATTTTTTTGTATTTCTTAAGATATAATTTTGAGACAATATTTAAGCGTCACTGAATAGTTTCATAACAAATACATTAAGAAATAATTTTGAGACAATATTTAAGCGTCACTGAATAGTTTCATAACAAATACATTATTTCTTAATATAATTTTATTATTTAAAGTACTCGGTGAGATATATTCGTTACACTATTAGTAGCTGGAGGGGTATGTGATATACACCCCAGTGGTTTCATACCATGCGAGAGCGAAGCTACTAACATTGTAACTAATAATACTTTGTTGTTAATTCTGCTATGCTATGGATCTTGTCAGATTTGTTTGCATAATAAAATCTTTTTCTTAAAGTCTTCTTCTTCTGTATTTTTTTTTGCGTCATGGGTAGGCCTTTGTATCTTCGTAAAACGCTACCATTGGCTCCGACTCAAAAACATCTCCAAATATTCAGATGTACACAGGTATTCACATTTCTAACATGTGTCACAATTCTAAATTTAACTGTTGTGGAGTAAAGATCATTTAATCGATTACCAAACTGTTATTTTCGCAATACCTGAAAAATAATATCAAGGTATTGACACGAGGCATAGTAAATATGTTACCAGTAACAATACCCACATGTTTGCAAGATCCATAAAATAATAATTGAGGAGGTCTACTTTTGATAATGGATAACCGACACCCAGACAGCTAAGGACCGTCTGCAGCCGTGCTCCCTTTTTGATGAATATCGTATTTACAAACCTTTCTTCATACGGTGTTTAAAATATTGAACAGCTCGCACATGTGGGCATTACAGATGGCCTGCATTTCATCGTTTTAATATGTTATCAATATAAATCATTTTTAGAATTTTCAGTTAAGGTAGTAAAAGATATAACTGCGGGTGTATAACTTCTGTTGTTCTAGTTGTCTCGTTTCAAACAATGTGGATTGTCAACGACAAACGTGCAATTTTACTTAGGGCAATCAGATAAACGATTAATGTTTCTTAATAAATATCGTCTATAGCTAACACATATCCCTTAGAGAATATTTAAGGCAGCTGTTTGATTTTTTTCTACGAACAACGGTACCATTAATCATGTTTCATCATAGTCTCCTGTCCTGAATCTGTTTATTCACAGCATTCTGCAACCGGAGAAATGTTCAAGGACAATGGGTTTCTGATTGGTTCTAAATAATTCAGAGCTCATCTAAAAACTTAACATAAATTTTTCCCAAATACATTTGAATTTCAAATATATGTGAAATATTATAACGATGTCAGCTGCAAGATCCTAAATTCAACATTCTTCAAACAATTTTTTGCTCTACACAATTTATACAGATACAACTTGCAACTATAAAAATCAATCAGTTTCAATGTATCAACACATCGATATCTTTCACAGACACTCATTTGACATTGATTGCTTTCGAAATACCATTGACAGTAAAATGATGTGTGGCATACATCGTATGCAGAGTAGATAAAACTCAAAGCAATATTCACACAAATTTTAGATCTTGCATGTGAATAATGTGTGAAGATGACGTTAAACAACACTGAGCAAATTATATCGACACGTGTTACGGTCATATCTTACCGTGCAAATCATATATTACAAGTAAATCAAAGCAACAAGTACAAGCAATACAATGGAAGGACAACATTGTTCATATTCACATTGACATGCATTTGTAAGTTTTATAGATTTTTCTTTTGTTGAATCTACTACTTTTTATGTTTAGTGACGAAACAAAGATATTAAATCAAGCAACAAACAGCACATAAAACATATATAATAATTTGTAAACAATAGAAATGAGGGAAGCGGACTTAAAGCGGCCACTGGAATCAACGTAAGGAGGATCAGCTAAGGTTCATTTCGTGGAACCGTACCAAAGAATAAATATGTTTTGTTGAATCACTTACACAAACGGAGAAAAGTCCACTTTAAAAAAACGATATTGCAAACTGATGCTTTCTCACCTTTGCAACTTGAAAGTTATTCTTTAACAATCGGTAATCAACAATTCTATCGTAAAGAATAGAACTCGGCTATATAAAATCTAGTTAAGGTATTCTCAAGCCAATGCTAATTATGGTATAAGTCTGTACAGCAGTAAATAATTTACTGTAGGGTCTATTTCATTCTTAAATAGTTCAACTCCATAGAAAACATACCTGAGTGTCCTTAAGATTGTTGTATTGGTAACAAAATATTTATCACATTTCGTTCACCACGTTATGGTTACCATTGACATGATTGACATGACGTTTTGAGAGTCACAGGGGATTACAATAGACTGTTTATGTCTGACAGGCAGACATAATTGTTTATTGTCGTGAACATGTTAATAAAATTTTCTTGACAGTAATGAAAGTATATGCATCCGAAAATAAATGATTTGGCCACAATGATACATGGCATACTACAGGAAAAAATTATATAGCAGAGGGCAAAACGTTTTAAAAATACAAATCATTATTATTGAAATCAAAACGTAAATGGCACATATCTGAAAAAAAACATGAACAACGTTTGTAACGAGTAAATCGTGTTATATTAAAACTATATACGGTTTATTCGAGACCATGCTGTTCATTTTCTTTTTTTCTTGCGGTAGTATATGATTCACGATTAGATCTGTTTCATTTCCATATATTTACCTCAATAGAGTATTAGGACTGTCCTAAAAATCTTTTTCGGTTAAAGTTAATTATTTACCTCGTACATGCTTTGTTTTACACCATGTTAAGGACATCGGACACATCTGATATAAAATTGCATATTTTCAACGATCGTTTTGAAGCAATATTAAGCATACATAAATATATATTTATTTTAGTTACCTTTATTCATACATTTGTACCGCATTTGTCTGTTGTAAAAAATAACGGAAACATCAAATTATTTTTCTGTTCTAAATATTCAAACTGTTGGATAACCTGTAGAAAATTATATTTCTGTCATGCTTTCTGGTGAAATGTTGAGGTGTTGGAGTGAAGCTGTGCACGCAAACTGGTTTAACCCCCAAGTTAATTTATTTTACTGACCGCTCCAAGGCGGTACCTGACAATGTTTGAGAAACGCACCTAGTTTTTATCTAGCATATATTCACTGTGTTGTGTGTGGAGTTTTGTGCTGATGTTCCGTGTTTCTTGTTTGTGATTTTTTTGTGTGTTCTATGTCTTTGGCGTTTACCCTGTGCTATTAAACGGGGTTTATGTTTTACTTAGGCTACTGAGCTTGTTTCTGTAGCTTTTCAAATAAATATTTGTTAGTATATATAATACCAACGTTAAAACAATCAATATGATATTTTAACTGCACACTAAGGAGTAAACATATCAACTTTCAGAAATACTTTAAAAACAGGAGTAGTTACTTCCCTTTGACCAAAACTTTCGATCATTTTTTTCCGAACAAACCAAATTACAGACGAAAACAACTGATTGAACATCAATTTGATGAATATCATCTATTATTGTTTTCAAATTGTAAGACTTTGGAGTATGAACTTCCCGGAATATTCTCGCAACAATTAACTGATTTTGTTATAACCCTAACCGCCGAAAAATATCAACAACAAAGAGTGGTCTTCAGTTTTTATTCTCATTAACAGTGAACATAACACAACTTTCAACGAAGCTTGGCAACTGTTTTCAGAGATTATATTTAATGGAATACGGTTCATAACCAATATTTCAAACAGAGAATCAAAAGTAGTCAAGAAATGAAAGGCACAATAATATTCACTGAAATGCTCAGAATAAAGGCATTAAAAAGTATTATGAATTTTACAAAGGAATTCAATATTGTAGGAATAGAAATCATATAGAATTTTGATAAGTAAGAAAAACTGTTTCACAAGAAAATGTTTGGGCATTGACATTGAATAAGTAAAACGCAATAACGGTTCATATGTTATCGCAATACAATGTAACTGAGGTAAAGCACGAACGTAGTTATTTGGGCAGTAACTTTCATTAATTGTGTAACGAGCCCATATTGCATGTTGTTAAGAAATTATTAACACAAAAGTTTCATCACGTAGTCTTCTCACACCATATTTGTCACAGCGTGAGGAATTTCACACAAGCAATACCAGAATGAACAATTGCATAAGATAAAGATATGAAAAGTAAATGTTGGAAAATAGCAGCAAACATCTTAATTACACAGTTTATACCGTTTTTGATGGAAATTGGTCTATAACATATGCAAATGTGTGCTTTGTTTTCAATTGCCTTTTTGCATAATAATAATTTTATTTCACACCTTCCTTCTCCGTTCTTTTGGTTAGAGTGCACATTCTGAATAAATGATGCAAGCATCGGCACTCGCTTCGAAATATGCATTGCGTTTTCGAAATCTTTATTTGAACTCCAAAGGCATTGATATTTTCGATACCTTATATTTGTTCACATTTCGACATTTGTCCAATCAACAAAATGTTTCTTTTGAATAAGTGTTTGATAAATAAGAATGAAAATATGATATGCAACCAATTTTTTAACTATATTTCCAGTATCTTGTTTCTTGAATGCAAATCAATTAAAAACAAAATCGATAAACTCAGGGTGTCAACCGTTAATGTAACTAAATTACAAGGTCGATGAAATCCCCAAAGAATCCTCGATATCTAGCGGAAGAAAGAGGAACAGTCTAAGACGTGCGCTGAGTAAGGCAATTCATAGGATAGCATGGACCATTATTGATAAATGTTTCATACGAAACCATTTAATATGCGTTCATTATCAGCTCATCAACTATTAATGTAATGCAAGTCAGTGAGAATACAACGTTTGTATACGCAAAGTGTGAAATGTTTCTTCATTTAAGCAGAAGATACGATAGAACGGCTGTTAATTCAATACAATGCCGACGACATTGTCCAGGAAACTCCCATAACTAGAGTGTATTTCCCTGATGATAGAGGAAATACTTAAAACAGTCTGGGATATGCAACGTGTGTGAGTGGTTTTATAGGCGCTGGGATTTATTGTTTAGTGTTTGATGTTGAACAAAATTGTATGGATACAACATTTGTCACTTTCTGTGTGTGTGTGTAAATTAACTGAAACATTCCGATGTAATTTGAAATAACTGTATGCCATCCAACACAGGACGTGAACAAGTTAAGTAAAGGGACTGGAGGAAATATCCTATTTTTATTGTTCATGATTTTACATAAACATTTAGTGCTGTAGAAGACATTCCTTATGTCATTGATTGTTCAAGAATAACATTATGAATTATGTAACTGTTAAATGAGTAATAAACAACCGTTCTAGAATTACTTAAAGCACGATTGGAGTAAACATATGTCAAGCACATCGAAGACATAACCTTGCATTATAACATATTAAATTAATTCGTGAATTATATCTGCCTTGAAATATGTGTGCATCAGAAATATTATCTTTAAAAATGTAAAAACAATATTCCTGAAATTGATAGACTTTAATTGTGGTTTGTATACTCTTGGTGCATTTTGAATGAGTTTAGTTTAAAATTATCAATCTGGAATAGCAACATTATTTGGTTTGAACTTTAAATGAACACATTTGGAAATGGATTTTGAAAAAGCAGACGTTAGTTACACTGGCTCGGATATTCGTTTCCATGACGAAATAGAACAAGGATTGTTATCACAGGTTGAGATGTATCACAAACTTATGCACGACAACAAGAAACTCATTTATGAGATCAAAGTTGGAATTATATCACTCATCGGAAGTATTATTATGCTAGTGTGTCTTGTGTTTATAGCGATTCAGTGCAAAAGAAGGTCGTCTAAACTTTACCACAGCTACATCAAAAACCAGAGAGCGGAAAATAAACCTAAAAACAGATTGAATGATTCCACGAAAAAACTATTAAGAGCAAAGAGTCGTCAAATAAGTATTTTATCCAGCACAAACGATGAGGAGCATTTTGTCTGACAGCTAGAATCTTTGTCGGGTTGATCTGTGTACACTTGCTATGCAATAATCGTTTCACAGTACTTCATACATATATACCCACTTGGCAAATCATTAAAAACTGGCATGCGGCAGTAGCATATGTCCTTGACTTGATTATTTCCTTTGAACCATATTTTGTTTGGTATTTTATTGTTTGTTTTGAATTCCATTCTTTAATCGTAAAAAAACATTTATTTATGGATGGAAATAATTTAATTGATCGGCATTATATAAACATTACATTTTTGAGCAATTTTAGAACTTTCATTAATACTAATCTAATTGTTTTTAATAAAAATATATGTATATACCTACCAGGCTGAAATTCTATATCAAACGTTTTTGTGAATTAAGCAAGGTGTGAAACTAGGCTGAATTTAAATAACGACGAATACAAAGACATTTTAAAATCATTTTTATGTTTATTTGTTTTTGCTATCCAAATCAAAAGGGCATATAATTCAATATTTGGACCAGCAAAGCCAGTACGCATTAATATTATCTGGTAAACCTTTTAACGGTCATCATAAATTCATGCGTATGTGTATTTGATATTTTAACGTTTTTTGAAGCTTATGAACTGTACAAAATTGCCACTTTTATCAATGGTGATTACATGCATTCTTGTTTTCAAACTCATGTTGTTTAAAGTGTTATGTGTTTATAAATATACCTCCATTTCAATGTTTAGAAGAAATTATTTTGTTAATGCAATAAATTCCAATGTAAAAGTTTCAGATGAACATGTTTAATGGGGACTATCAAGCAACTTGGCAACTTGTTTCTATAGTAGAGCATACCTTTTAAGCAATACAGAGAAGCAATTTGTTTAAATTCGATGTTGATTCAACACAAAATAATTCAAATCTTTTGTTTCAAATTTAGGCAAATGATTGTTTGGAGTTGATTCGAAAAAACGTTATAATCATAACGCCATGATATCATTTCAAAATCAACTCAGAAAAATGAATGTTACGTTACTTTTATTAATCAAAATACAACGACATTAAAAGAAATTGAAATTGTAGCTTAAATAACAACATTGAAATAACCTGATAATTTCCCGAAAATTATTAAAGAAACACTTTTATATTAATGAAAATGATTGTGGCTGAAATATCTAATTTAAATGTGTATCTACCTAATTATATTGATATATTCAATCATATGTGTTTTATTGTTGTAGAACTACGATATGTAAAAGGATCTCGACCAACATACGTTATACGATCGCGTTCAATGACTATAGATCGTAAACATGAGTGTATAGTTCACAATGTTTATAACGAAAGTATAACCCATCATTCATTAATAAATTGATTTTGTTGATAGCTTAATTTGAAATAGTGTCCAACTTACGTTAAACGTAGTAATTCTTCAATATTGTGAATATCACATTTTCAGTTGATGTCAAAATGGAAACATGAAAGATCCATTCTATTCAGAAGATGGTTCACTTAAAGCAACAGCAAACCATTTTATTCATTTATTAAAACAAATCTCCTGTAAGTGTAGATATTCAATTCGTGAAACATAATAAAATCAAATCACATTATAGCATGCAAAATATATTCCGATTTAACTATCAAATGGTTGAACCCTGTTGCAAGAAATCTTGACATTCAGAAACGTTCTAATGATGTCCACAAACAGTAACCGTTTATGACAGCAATTACAATAAAAAAAACAATTAAATAATTTGACCAAATTAATAAATGCAGGGATTACAAAAGCTCGTCTTTGTTCAACAAACGTGGTGACCTGAAAACATGTTCGTTCAATATTGGTAACAATTAGGCTAACGACCAATTATGTTTTAATATCAATCAAAATCATAATAGCCGATAGCTTTAATCAACACCGGATATACTGTATTTGAAGAAAAAACAGCTGCTGGAAATTGTTTCAGAAACAACGGGACCATCAATCAATTTGTATCGTAGTATTCTGTATTTCATCTACTTTGTAATAGCTATTCTGCCGCCAGGGAATTTTTCAGAGGAATTGGTTTTCTTTTTGTAATCAATAATTTACAGTACATGTGCAAATTCTAAAAAAACGATGATCTGTTTATGGTCATCAATAGAGCCATGATCAACTCGGTTCATTGGAATATGAACGAAAGTTGCCAACTGTTGAAACTTAAATTATGAAAATTTGACATTTTTTGACTTTTTGTTAATTATTAAGTCTGTTTAACGGTGTTCGAATTTGTAAATGTGGTGTTACTCGGTTGTGTCCCTACTTCATTGTTGTCAGGGATCTTCCCTTGTGTCCATTTAAAGCCTTTTTTAATCTTCGACTTCTAGTGAAATCGCCTTGCATCAAATGTCTCTAGATGGCGCGCTGTAATAAGTTTGTTTTAAATGACAAAACGATGTTCAGGATACATAAGAAACCCATCAACATAGTTACCTTTATGTTCGTATATGCACTTCTGATGGCCTGGAGATGACCATATACAACCTTTGAAACATACCAAAGATGAAGACCAAAATTGAAAAGATAGGTCACCTTAATGTTTATTGGATATTTGTTGTCCTTGGCAATTATATTATCTATACCATTACTGACAAATTTGTCTGAATCGACTGCGCAGTTATCATGAATGTATTTGAGGCGTAACAATATCGTCCTGCACTCAACTGGGGGCTTCAATAGTTTAATGTCGTTCATAATGAGAGCCAAGGCTGATAATGACACATCCACATTGGTCATAGTTGACAATAAATTGTCAAGGGGGCGACGCATCAATTCGTAATACGATATGTGTTGCTTTATGAATACTGGGTTTGTGTTCCGCATATATGATATAAACATCCAAAAGTGTGAAGATATTTCCAGGACCAGAAGCACGAGACAATGCGCTTATTATATAAAAGCATGTTACAACATAACGTTTCATGAAATAAGGAATAGAATGGGTGATTTTTGGCAAAAACTGAACACTGTATCTTATCATTTTAATTTTGATGAAATTTACCATGATCCATTTGTCCAACAAAACCTTTACAATTAATCCATCAACACCCTATTAAATCAACATTTCGAAAATGTTATATTTTAAATTCACATGCCAAAAAATTTAGAATGTGCTTAGACCATACTGATGTTTTTCCCAACATCAATTTCAAGAAATATTGTAAAGAATAATTATGATGTCTCGTCCCATATTATGGTAAATAGACAGCGATGCATTATCTATACCAGAAATTGAGTTATTCCTGCAGTGGCTAATAATGCTCTAAATTATTCAATAACAAAGACAATGGACAGTTATAATTGCAAACAACAATATAACGGATAACCATTTGCGAGCATCTTGCCAGACCGATACATGTAATATAACCAATCCCACAAATTTGTTTTTAAGCTGATATTATGACTCACGAAAACAGCTCGTTAAGAAAAATATAGGAGGTTGTCCAAACTAAGTGTTCATGGAATTATCTTGTATAAATGATTTTACCGATCCTGTCAATAGTTAAGTTAAAGGGACGTTATATATCATCATCATCTTATCACTTTGATTAGATATGATATATGTGATACGTCTATGAATTATAAACAATAGTAAAGGAATCAAAACGCACTTACATGTATACCGTAATATTATCTTGAAATATATTCGTAAGGTGGTGGATTGCTGCGCATTCCTGGCAGTGTGAAGGTAGCAGTCTGACAGCTTGGCAGCCTTAATTGGCTGCTTTGGAGCTTTGCCGTGTGCGGCTAGCAGCCTAGCAGCTTTAGAGCGTGAATTGAGCAGCCGTACAGCCGGGGTACCTTCAAACAGCCGCGAATTGAAATATGTTAATGATATTTAAGCATTGAAAACAAATGAAATGTGTATCAGAAGGTTTTGGTTTCGTTCCATTTAATTGCATGTGTTCATATAGTATTGTCTTATCTTTGGAGAAGCCTACATCGCGCGAAATTTGTGTGTCATTAGATGACTCACAACAACTTCAAAGAAGCAAAAATAACTTTTTAATGGGATTTTCGAGATACATTAAAATTGCTTGACTAAGTTCTAATTTTATAAAAAAAAAGTTAAAACTATTTTTTAAGTTTTCGTTATGATACATATATATTTACGTTAAGATTAAAGTGATATTTAAAAACTGTCTAAAAACGTTATATAACTTTGTTGCTGAGATCGTCTCTGTACGCCATGGGGGATCACTGTGTTTGAGATTGTAAATAAATAAAAACAATCATCTTGAAATTATGTTGACATTCTCATGTTAAATAAAATAGTTAACAGATACGTCTCTGACACAAACCATTTATATGCATCCACCAATATTGTATTCCATTTTCATATTGGGTGATAGCATAGACAGACAAAAATAGATTATTAAACACCTATAGCTACTGGGAATTGCTATAACATTAAAAATGCATCCTGGTCCTAATTAAGGCAATCACAGCAATTTTGTTATTTGTAAGAAATTGCCTTTCTAATAAATAATCAATTTACATAACATTGGTCACTTGCATTTGCATTCCTCAGGGCCAGGATGGCTTAAAATCCCTCAATTTTTCAAAAAAACTATCAGTTTCGAAGCTGATGAAAGTGATCACTTAGCAAATATTAAAATACGGGTTCTTTGCAAGTTCATGGTAGATAAATAACTTATAGACTTGCGGATGCAGTTTAATTTTCATTGGTCTTCAAAAAAGTTTAGACAAAATTGTGCAACGGGGTCTACTATGACCGTACGGAATAATGTTGTGGACAAATTGTCCAAATTATTCCGGTGATTGTTAAACAGCAACGAACTGGTCAACCATTACGAAAGAAGTCTCACATTAAACAGAACATATTAGAGTTCATCATGGGTAAAAGAGATCGATCGAAAGCACACTCCAGGGACGGATCCAGAAGTTGACGTTAGAGGAAGCGTAACATAGAAAATGATTTTTTTTGTGTTTAAAATGTTGGCATGGGGGTTTGGGGCTACCAATTCCCCGAAGAAAATGTTAACAATTTCTAGTCCGAAATGATTCAATTTGGGCATATGTTGTACTTTTTTCCTTCAATATTGAAATAAAAGATGATCTTGGACGATTTTAGCGGGGGGGGGGGGGTCCGTTAGTCTAAATAAGGAATAGTGAATGCAGTTGTCCAGGCCCCAATTTCTCGAAACTTCTTAAGTCCCTTATAAGCTTAAGTTTACCGCACTATTTTATACTGAGCTTGTTTCTGTAGTTTGTCGCATAAATATTTATACCTTAACCCTTGGAAAATATACAAAGATGAGGGACTAACATCCCAAAAAGGTAGGTCTGTTCATAGTAATTTCATTTGAATTTTAACTTTCTGAAAAGGTTTTTATTTTCTTTGTTTCACGTAGCGTATTTTTGCTCTAAAATGTACGCATTTAATTTGGACAATGCGTGAAACTTAACTTTAAAAGAATGCCACAACCGTAAACTACATAATTAACAAATACGTAGCAATTAAGGCTTTCTTTCACTGTTTGATTTAATGTATATTTGTTTGCTAGATGTAAGGCTGAGCACTATTCAACCGGCAACGTATAATTTCTGACATTTATTCCGTGGCAAATGCAATGCAATATCCCACTTATATTGATAAATTATTTATTTATATTTATTTTGATAGACCGTGTCTGTGTTTCTTTATTGTCTGCATGTTATATGGCTTTGGATTTCAGTGCAACGAAAGCATATGTTTGGTTATTAGAATGATTTGCGTGTAATTGTTTTTATATCAAATGAATTCTAAATTAGACGGGGGCTTTAATGAATAAAACACTGTATCACAAACTGTGAAAGAAACTTCATAATCAAAATCGATCTACGTTATAACATTGCAGTATTGATAAAATAGAATGTCACCCTAGGGATCAGCGATAAAACGTTCAAACACTGATTCTATTTCTGCTTACCAGTCGTTTACCTGTGTAATAATGCAATGTTCTAATTTCAACGAAGTTTCATAGCTGAAGTCTGATAATTCCATTGGACTTTGATAATAACAACTACTGTCTACACCTTTATAAAGAGTATCTGTTTACAGTATAATGTATGTGCAGTACTGTCAACTCCCTGTCTTGCACAATCTTAATTGAAATTCTTCCAGACAACATAACTATCTCAATATCTTAATTTGTAATGTAGGGAGTATCGCTTTGTAACGGTCAGTGAAAACTTAATAAGAAATCACCGGTTTACGGTCACCTATGCCATTTGACTGTTAGCAAACCCGAAGCAATTTCCATGTAAAGGTTTCCGAAGTACATGTTTTAGGAGGACCATAAAACATTTTTGTTTTATAGCATATTTAAGAAATATTATACCTCACATATATGTGTCCCTACTTTGTATATATAAACTCGATCGGTCCGTATATCACTGTACTTTGATGAAAATCCAGTTTAATGACTTCAGCGGTCCATATTATATTTTTGGCCGGTCCGGACCTCGCCAAAAATGTAATATGGAACGCTGACGTCATACAATTGGTAAGTGCGGCTTGCTATTTTCACAACGGCGAAAACTTGTCGCAAGTAAACATTATTAGCTTTGTTCAATAAAACACATTTAAATCGCTTTAAAAATGTTGACTTGTAATGACCAGTGTTTGGTATAATATAAGAAATATAACACACCACTTCGGGCCATATGGCATTATTAGGACCGGTCAGTCAGCCCCCGAAGGTGAATGGACCGAGGCTTTAGCCGAGGTCCATATACACCTTCGGTTGCAGATTATCATTGTTCCACTCAACACTTGATGGTTATTAAATTTATATGAAAATGTATTCTGTAACAAGTTCTTAGGTGAACTGCGCGACTTAAGAAATATTGAAAGACTTTTGAAATTGGCTGCAAATGGCTTTAACGCTTGAACCGTTTTAATCAGTACCGGAAAAAGCATTTAGGATTGAAAATGCGAGCTGTTTTAGAAACAACTTTCAGAAAAAGTAGTACCGTAAAGATATTAACAGTTTGCACACCAATATCAAATAATAATATCAAATCAAATTAAACCGTTCATAATTGGATTCAGATTTAACCGTTAAATGAAGAAAACAAGTTGCAAGAGATCTTGACATTTGAAAACAATGAACAATGATGTTTTTCAAATCTAATAAAAGGAGCCTTCAATATTGTGTGGTCTAATCAATAAAATCAGGGATACAAAATAGTTGTCTCTATTCAACCAACGTGGAGTGTCTTGGATCCGACCTTAATAATGTTTGTTCAATACTGGTAACAAATAGGCTAACAACCAATTATGGTTTAATATCAATCATTTTCATAAAAGCCGATAGCGTCAATCAACACCTTACATACTCAATATTAATTATAAGGCAGCTGCTGTAAATTGTTTTAGCAACAATGGGGCCATCAATCAATTTGTATCGTGGTATTCTGTAATTCATCAGCGTATTATTATGCCGCCAGCAATTTTTTCAAGGATATTGGTTTTATCAATAATTTAGAGTACAAGTGCGACTTCTAAAAAAATGGCCCGTGTAAGTTTATCAACAGAGCCATGACCAACTCGGTCATATTTTCATAGAAAAGGAGCTAAAGCTGCCGTAATGTTTCACGTACGAATGACTTATTTTAAGCTTTTTTGCTGACAAAGGCCCGACTCAGAATTAAGATATTTATGTCTAATACTTGGTGCACTAGGCTCTTTTTTATTGTTGTTTTGCTAATGAATAGATGTGGTGCCAATAAGCCGCTATGGTGCTTATGCTTTGTGTCTTGAGCAATTTTATTTATTTATTTTAAATTCTATTACAAGACGTCAAAAAAATAAAACTCATAAATACTAAAAGGAATAAAAAAAGTCATATGTATGTTAATCACAGAGCAATTCATAAAGTGTTATCTTTGATTAAAACGAAATCTCACTTGACGGTATTTCATCCAGTGGAGGTATTGCATTGACACCCACTTGAGCCTGGAAGTTCCTCGGTTATATCCCCGATAGCGTCATACCGAAGGACGTTGAAAATGGTGCTCCCTTGAATGGTGCTCGTAAATAAAGGGAGAAACTGGTTAAACAGTGCAGGACGGCTGTTTTCCGTGTATGTACATTACAGAGAATCAAGGATCTTTTTTCTAGAAGAGCTAGGGTCTGCTTGTATATCGTTCCATTTCTTTAACAGCTAGATGCGACTTGAGATTGTGGTCATTTTCAAGTCATGTCACTTATGGCATTTAAAATTACCTTAAGATTTTGGTGGCATACGGGCCGATTCCTAAAGAAACCGATGGACGCGGGAAACCCTTTATGGCAAACTCTCAACATCAAACTATAAAATCTATGTCTTTTCCCTTTCCGTTAATAAAACACGACGTTGTTTTGTTTCTTCACATGATTAAATCCCGCATCATGTTCCCCTTTAAATACCATGAAAACAGTGTTTGTATTGGATTTGATTTCATCGATCAAGCCCAAATGGAGACTTAAAACTCGACAGGCAGTAAGATGGCTCATTATACATCGTCAATAATTGTAATATTAAGTTTATTGTTCATTTTCGTTTCCTTTAATCAAAATTTGAGTTTCTACTCAGATTACGTTTCCCTCTGAGTTACAATGCATGAGCACCAGAACGGTTTATTAGCACCGCAACTTCCCAATTGGCACAGGAATGTCAAGCTTATTGTATTAAGTGAATTAAATGCAGTTCTTAATTGTGTAAAGATGCAACCCTTATCAAAACAAAGCTACACATATGTTTAGGAATTGCTTAAACTTTGGAACGAGAGCGTTTTTCTTGAAAGTCCAGATTGTAAGTTGTAAGCATTAAGCTCTAGCTAGTAAGAAAGTCCCAACCAATCAAATTTTGATTTTTGTTTATAACTTTTACGTATAACACAACACACTGCCAGTCATTCCAATGAGAAACTATATTGCCCGTTTTTTTTTTAAATTGTACTAACATGTATTATAATTGTGTTCTGGTTGTGCTTTTGGTGTGTTTATCATTACACTATCAAAATAAGGTCCGCTCTGGCAGACATAATTAAACGAATCGTGAATAAAAAGGTATTAGTACTGGGTCATATAAAGGACACTCGCATGAGTCCTCACAGTACTGACATTATTTTGTCGAATGTGTTTTCCAACCGTGGCATTGTTTTATTGAAGGTGTATCCCAACCATGGCAATATGTTGTTGAATGTGTATCCCAGGCCTGACATTGTCTTGTGAAATGTATTTCCCAACCCTGACATTGTCTTGTGGAATGTATTTCCCAACCCTGACATTGTCTTGTGAAATGTGTTACCTAATCCTGACATTGTCTTGTGAAATGTATTTCCCAACCCTGACATTGTCTTGTGAAATGTGTTATCTAATCCTGACATTGTCTTGTGGAATGTATTTCCCAACCCTGACATTGTCTTGTGAAATGTATTTCCCAACCCTGACATTGTCTTGTGAAATGTATTTCCCAACCCTGACATTGTCTTGTGGAATGTGTTACCTAACCCTGACATAGTTTTCTGATGTATTTTGAAACTATGATTGAGGATTTTATCGCTAATTACAAATCATTTCTTCTAGGGCTATTCTTGCATGAAGCCCTTAAGGAATAGTTTTGTAGAATTATTCAGAAACTTTTGGCATTAGTTTTGTAATGAAGACTTTTTTAAAAAATTATTGCCATTTCAAGCCGTATAAAAGGTAGAACGGCTCCCTAGTTGGACAAAAGACTCCACGACGACCGATGCCAGAGATATTCATATACAATACCATAGTGAAATTTGCAGATAACCACGTCGTGAAGTTCACCAGGGCTTTAATAGGTAAAAACGTGCCATTTGTGTTACATAACATATGTTATGTATCGTATTAATACACTATTTATATAATATTAGTTTATTCCAACTGATACAAAATTAATTCGTTTAGATACTTTTTTTGCCTAATATTGACATTTATATCACGGATCAGAAAACATCCCTAACAAAAACAAATACTACCCTATCGAAATATTCAGTTTAAAACTGACACAACGGTTTTTCAAGATGGATGAACGGTACATCTTGCAGGGCATATGCTCAAGGTTAGTTGTGTTGCTTCGCGTTCACTCTTTAATTGACTTTGTAATAATAAATTACTGCAATTTAACATATTTCTCAGGTTTCACAATAGATAGTTGTAATGCATTTCAGTAATACATTGTAAACTACATGGACAAACACAGAAATCAAAATTCAAGTATAAACATAAAGTTTGTTTCTTTTTCACATATAAGCTGAAGGCACTGAGTGACAGTCATCCGGATATTTGTATAGTTGGGCGTATTTGAGAGAACAAAATGACCTATAGATTTGGCTGAATGCAAAAGGTCTGCCTGAATTTATTGGTCAAAAGGAACCCAAATAAACAAGTTTAGTACATGTATCGGTTTGAATTATTGTATAATGTAAACGAACCAATTACAATCGTGCTACACTGCTTTATTTTATACCTCATCGAACTAAATTATGAGTAAAGTAATATTGATATTCATGCTCAGTTGCTTAATGAAATTGTCATATTCGATCATAATATGTTTATTGTAATGGAAATTTACGGCGGGCATCTCGTGCACCATCTTAGATATTTTCTTTTCGTCAGAGCCTCCAAGTGGCCAAGCTCATTTTTCATCAACATAATTTAACCTACTATTTGATACAACAATATTTTGTTTGGAAGAGGGTTGCATTAACTTTCCATTTCAAAGACTTTTAGGTTATGATTCATATAGTAAATAAAAAAGACGAATTAATTCCAATGGTACGACATCGACCGTATGAAGTATTATTTTGTTATGTTAAACATAGACTATAATTGACTCAGAGTTTATGAAGGTAGCACGTTACAGCGGAATATACAATCAAAGCGCTGCAGGCACTAAAGTATCCATTTTTGCAGATGGCTTATTATTGATGGCCGATTGTTTAAGGTTGGTTGTTTATCTTTGAAGTAACCTTACGAACAGCTCTCATTCACAAAAATATGAGGAGAAGGAGGTAACAATGAGTCAACAAGTGAAGTGCAATGACATCACAGAGATTGATTTATGTTTAAATGCACATATTGGTTTCGTGTCTATAAATATACACATTAAACGTCTATCGATAGAAACAGTCAATGTGATAAATCACAATTTAAACAGACAATTATCAATTAAATACGAGTTTTTGTTTCAATTAACACCTACAGTAAAATTTGCAAACCGTTTTTAAGGAGCTAGGCACCAGGTGATACAAGATTTACATAGTTGTGAACAACGCATTGAATCCTACTTACTGGTGTACCAGAGCACTTACGACACATGTATTTTTCGCTGTTCTTGTGTATGTTTCCAATTCGAAATTTACTTGGTCAGTCTACAACGTAAATCACAGAAAAATTTAAAACACATATCTGTACTAATCGCATGACTTCAAATTCTCAATATACTAAACAAACACTAGTAAACCTTTATGCGCTATATTTAAACGGATTAACTTAGCTAAGACAGCGACAATACTATTTAAATCATGTAAAATTATGTATTATCGGCATCCTACTAGCTTATATTGACACTTCTAGGCCGTTTTTAAGGAAATATTTTATTTCCCCGAGTTCAAGATCACATGGTGCTATAGATGTATGTATTAACCATTTTACTACAAATGCACACACCATTTTGCACATACTTTTTTGCCGTTTGTATGCTTTAAAAGCAAAGACAGTTTTCCAAATTATTATTTTTTGCATGTATACCGTTTTGCTACAAAAAGGCATATCGTTTTGTACATCATTTCTTCGGCTATAAGGCACATGCATGTACCAGGTTGATACAAAAAACACAACATTTTACTACCAAAGCACAAACCGTTTTGCTACTTATCCTTAATCTTAATTATGAAGTATCTGAATAACTGGCACACTGTAACCATCGAGCATGAAATGTTAAAAATAATATTAATTATGCAAAACGTTCTAATTATCTATCAAAATCTGTTTTAAAAAATCCTAGTATAGTATAGTATAGTATAGTATAGTATAGTATAGTATAGTATAGTATAGTATAGTATAGTATAGAATAGAATGATATAGTATAGTATAGTATAGTATAGTATAGTATAGTATAGTATAGTATAGTATAGTATAGTATAGTATAGTATAGTATAGTATAGCATAGCATAGTATAGTATAGTATAGTATAGTATAGTATAGTATAATTGCATGCAAAAATATAGCAAAATTTAGTACTGGATAAGAAAAACACCTATATAAATTCACGCACATCAACAAGTAATACCTGTAACTGAAGTCGACTATTTCGTGGCATAATAACAGTATACCACTAAACAATTCTAAAATGTAAATAAGTTCCAACTTTATTCTCCTGGTTTATAGATCCATGTCTATATTTCGTAGACATTTAGGGTCAAACAATGTGTGTGATAGATTCACATATTTTAGAAACATTGTCATGATATATGTCTGAGTGTGTTTTGTTTCAAAGTATTGGACATTTTGGCGTTTCCTTTCCTTTTGGAGCATTTGCTTGTTCACCCTTTCCCGGCATGATCGGCTTTGGCTTTGGAATCG
Organism: Mya arenaria; assembly: GCF_026914265.1. Classification (NCBI taxonomy): domain Eukaryota; kingdom Metazoa; phylum Mollusca; class Bivalvia; order Myida; family Myidae; genus Mya; species Mya arenaria. The sequence continues at coordinate 48,955,879 of NC_069122.1, forward strand.
GCTTCGGAATCTGTGGACCCTGCGGGAATTTCGCCTGTTCGTAAATATTTTTCAAGTCGTCGTACTCTGCTACAAGTTGCTTATAGTATGTGTCGTCTTCTGACAACTCGGCCTTAGCCTTTTCTATCTCTAGAAACTTCATTTCCAGATTCTCAAGGATTTGAGATCCAATATTCACCAGCCCATCCATTTCAATCATTTTAAATGACTCAAGTGCCTTCTTTTCACCTGAATGTTCCTCTTTTGTTACATCTTCAAACTTCATTGGCATGACAAGCGATCCAGGTGAAAGGCGATCTAATTGACGTTCTGATTCAGCACCTGAAAATGGTTAGTTTATACATATCTTTTCAGAGTTATGAAAACAGTTTAACGCTGCATTTCTTTCATCAAACGAGTGTCAATTGTATTATGCTCCCAGCGTTTTAAGAAAATAAAGAATGTTACAAATCACATATACATTTATTGTAAATATGATTTCCTTCTATTTCGTTCGTTGCTTTTAATCGCATATTACACATCATCGTATTACTTTGAATAATTAAATAGCCTTTGTACAGTGACCATATTTCATACCGATTTTGTCTTTAACCATTTCGTAAACAAGTTGCTCTTCTTTGACCTTTGCATCCATATATTCCTGCAAGGCAGATCTAGCCTGTAAGTTCAATATCTTAATGATTAGTCGTACATTCAAATTATATTTCGTAAGAAGTGCGTTATCATATATAACATATTTGGTAAAAAAATAAAATCGAAACTTACACCACATATTTTGTAAAGAAAGTTAACGCCTTATGTAATATTGGATTCCGCTCTTAGATATTTTCCGAAATAGTGTCATATTATAAATATACCTTTGATCCAAGGTTACGTTCATGCTTTGTGAATTCATCAGCAAGCGTGTTGATGTCTTCAAAGTATTCGCTGTAACCATGCGAATGAGCATACTTCTTTTCTCTGATCTTCTGTTGAATTTTCTTGTCGAATGGTTTTAGAAATATCCTGCATCTTTCAATGGAGTCCTTCTCTACGATCGACTTGAATCGTTCCAAATGACTTTTAAAGCATTCCTGAAATAAAACGTTTTCTTCGTTAAATTAAACATACACAGTAGCCAAAACACAGTCTTATTCTACGATTTTTTTCCAAATAAAGCCAAACAAATTTACTATAAAAAGCAAACATGTAATTTTATGATAAAATGCCGTATTAGGTATAATTTTCTCACAACAAATGCAAACTTACGGCCGCTTTTCTGTTAAATATGTCACTGTCATTTACAACAACAAGTTCCTTCAATTTATTGACAGCAATGTCCATGCACTCATTGTGATATCTCTCAAGCTCTTTCTCATCTGGCATGTGCTTGCTAATCCTCTTCATCATTTCTTCTTGGTAGCATTCAGACGCTTTCCGTACTGCAAACTGATTTTCCTCGTCAGCCATCAGTTTCATAGCATCGGCTAAACACGGTGCCGTGTTTTCCTTCACGGACTTCATGTAGCTTATTATCATCGTTTTGAGCACTGGATAAATCCAAGCATTTGATGAAGAGTTATATTGTCTTATATTAAATTATTTTGCTGGTGAAATTTAGTATTTGGTCAAATAAGTCTAAAACTAGTTCAAGAACATTGATCCTATTTCATTATCTATATTCGAAAATTAAAATCTGTTTCTACATCATATATAAGACAACAAGTGGATTTTGATCTCATTACAAGAACTTACAATTCACACTGGTATATAACATGACAAATTAATTTCAATTAAAGACTAGAATATAATCATTAAAAGAAACGGGGCCTTGGTATCTTTTAAGATAGAAGTATATTCTTGATCGGTAATTGATTTGTTACATACTTCTTCCGTTTACCGGCTTTCCTGATTTTAATTTCTTAGGGCTACTGTGACATAGGTATTGGTGCAAGTCGTTTAACCGTTGCAAAAAGTCTGGCTCAATCTTAGAATCCGGCATTGACTCCAGTTGTTCGGGCCTCGTACATGGTATAGGGATTGCAATGCATTTCCTTTTCTTGAAATATCTTTTGATAAGCCGCCTTGGCTCGTTGTAGACCTTTACACTGTCCGATTTACCAGTCTCGTAAACCAATCGTTTTTCAAGGAGTTCATCAGCAGATGTATCAGATTTAAATCTTAAATCGCGTAAAACGAGAACAAAATTTGGAAAGAAGAAATCGAGAAAACTGTCGTCTTCACTTCCACTTCTAACAACCGTCACGTTAGATTGAATCAGTTTCAGAAATCTGTAAGACACATATAAATAGCCAGCAACGCACTATGATTAAAATCTAGCGATTCATGATTTAACTCTTACTAGGGCCGTCCTTTTTTCTTCGTTTGCAGCTGTCAAACGAACTAACAATCATTACCCTGACCTGGTGTTACGCTTCGATCATACAAATATAAATGGTTATGATATCTTCTCGTTTAGGTCATCACATAATTCAGACATACACGTTGGTCGGTCGCTTCAAATTAGTATATTAAGGAAAGCATAATGCAAAATGTGGAGCCCGGGATGCAAATCGATAAAGGAATTCATATGACACAAACAACAACATACTATAACAGACGACGGATAGAAACATTTGATAATTAAAGCAAAGTTGATATATTGGTTTTCAAGATTTAAGATTGTAAACACATATCAATTTAATTATACAACATCCTGCAGTTCCGAAAATATATGTTAATTTGAAAGAACGTATAATATGTGATAATTTGATTTTGTTTACCGAAACTTGCTGATTTGTGATGCATCAAAGACACCTTTAGTATTGTAGACGAGGACATTGCACAGCAGCGTTGCAATAATGAATATCCAAGTGTCATCTTGAATTTCAACCTGCAATCACATTGTATAATTGTGCCATGAATGCAGTTTGTGTTTTAAACGAAATTTAAATGTTGATTGCTCATAACTTGCGTCAAAGTAAAATAACAATATTCGAACTATTTACATGCAATAACAAGAAAACAAGAATATATTTTTAACTTAAATAAGATTTATTCATGCTAATGAAGCACTTTAAGATCTTCTGACAAACATAGAACAACACCCGTAGCGGTGTATGTACATGATTATTTATAGTCAATAAATATATCTCCCCTTTTCAGTTAAATGTTTTACAGATATTAAGCATTAATGTATTTTAATGAAACAAGCAAACCTTTTCTGGAGCATCGATTCCCTCCGTATCGAGAAAAACAATGACATTCCCTTTCTGGGTCGGGTGCGGTCTGCACATGATCCATATTCCTTACGTCTGTGTGTCTACTGAGTGCCCAACTGTGAAACACTCTCCTGAAACTAAATCCAACTTATCTGATCTATAAACATCAGCAAGAAATATAACCCGATAACACTCTTAATCAATTAATACCGGACACTATTATTTGATATGTCACTGAAATATACATTATATAACACAATCTACTTTTCTAATATACCTTCTGAACAAAATATAAGAACCTTAAGTTTAAAAGTGTTCGATGTGTTAATGTATTTCCGTAGCTTTAATAGTTATTTCTTTTCAAACATTGTCTAAAACAATGATAATGTTTTTTTTTTAATATATATTCAAAGGAACTGGCAAAATTGCCATTAAATTATGTCCCTGAGGTAACAGACGTTCGACTTGATCGTTTTCTAGTGTTTTTCGCTGAACCTCTTAAGTGTGTGACAGTAATATATAAGTAATACAATGGTTTGAACAGTAGATTTTAATTTCAATCCGATATGTTCACTCAAATATCACGTCTGAATTAAGACGTACCGCACAACAATAATACAATAATACTCCCACTTCGTAGGAATTTTGACTACTCATTCATCATATGAACTATTAACTACTTAACACAATGTGTTGTTGTTACCTACCAACACTATGCCAAACAAGAAATGCATATTTAAGTTTCTGTCCAACGATTTGAATGAGTAATTTTAACTTACGGCCACACTTCTGTACAAGGCGACTAAGAAGGTACGATTTTCCAGTCCTCAGACATCCAGCTACAGCTATGACACATAACGGCTCCTCAATTTGGCTAAGTTCCTCAAGGGTATCATGGTTGTAAGACAGTGTGTGTCCTTCACCAGCATCGGTTTTGACGATAAGTGGTAATGGTCTCTCGAACAATGAGAGTTTGTACCTAGAATAACATGTTTTGATTTCGGCATATTGTAATTCGTATTTATGATGTAATTAGTAGCTTGCATCAAACACCATACATGTTAAATTTGGATAACATTGCCGAATTAATTTTGTTTAATAGTTGAAGCCCGAAATTATAAATGTTCTGGTTTTCCCAAGCTTATCCACCGGTACACGTTGCATTGGAAACAACATAATCATTGATCTGCGACATTAAATTCAATAGCTTGAATTTTGACATTTTATTTGTACCACGATTGGAAATATATATATTGGAAATGTCGACCACGTCTGTAATATCCATGTTTTGTCAAGCATGTTGTTATCTAGACATACCCAGTTATGTGAACTCTGGGTTATATGTATTAGAAAGCGTCTTAATTAAATATTTTCATTACAATATAGCTCATCAGATTACATATCAAACTTGAATTTTTATCAAAGGTTATACCCGACGATTATGTGCATTACGGATGTCTACTTACTTGTGTGCAAGATTTCCATTCACAGCGTTGGCACTAAATTAAGAAAAAAAATTGCAAACCGACTTAGAATCAAAATCAAAATAAGGAAGTAGGTCAATTTGCAAATGTTCTTTTGACAATTTTATGCTTTATCAAATACAGTTTAGATACTTTGATTCACAGAACAATGATTATGTTTTAACATATTATTTTACACCGCGTTTATACGCATACATGTAGTTCATTGTGCCCATGTCCAATATGTATAAACAACATACCCGACCGATTTATTACCACGTGCGTGTTTGGGGGTAACAGGAGCTTCGCTTAAATATAAAATTCAATAGAAGTTTCTACATAGTGGAAACAATGACAATAATCAAACACAAATTAGTTTGCCACACATAAGAGAATCGCACGCTCTCAATGCTCGCCACAAAATGTCCTTAATTGATTATGTAATCGAAAACAAAAAAAAGAGAAAAGACTATGGACAATTCAAAATGATACGTGAAAATGTAAGAGAAGCTTTGAATGAACACATGTCTTATTCAGTTTACCAGTACAAGAAACACAGTATTATTTGACTTGCCTGGTTGCTCGTCTTACAACATATAGAAGGTAAACCTTGCATGGGGCCAAAATAATAAAGTTCAGGTTATCAGTCACCGCCGCAGTCGTTTGTCTCAAACCGGCTTCATTTTGTTTAAAACTATAAACATTTATGTATCCAACAAAATATTTTAAGGTGCTAAGAGAACATTTAAAAGTATAAGCATCACATCATATAGACATTTTCGCTTTCGGTAATACGTTTGCAAACATATTTTTAATTTAATTCTTAGCTGTTTTAGCCACATCCTCAGTTTTGTACAATAAACTTGTTTTGAATCACAAATGAAGAAACATTGTTTGATTGCTTCTTATCAAAATATTACCCATTAGCGAAACCGTTAACACAAAAGATGACTTTGTTCAAAAGAACATGAATAATTTGATTGTTGACAATTTCCTCTGAAGTGTATAACTGTGAATGCAAAGTAAGTTTACATATCACAAGTCAGTGTCTTAGTGCTAAACATTTCGTTAATTGCAACCGACTACATGATAGGACGCTCATTAGTGTGTATCAAAACCGCGACATTGGTAGGAATGATTTCCCTTTCAATTAAAGTTTTGTAACCAGGAAGTAATTTGAAAATACTTTTTTCAGAGTAAATTATTAAAATAAATAAATAAACGAACCAAAAACATTGAGTATTTTTACATGAATGTAAATATGTACATAGTATACGTATACTTATACAGTTT